>NC_135168.1:26036869-26336869 GCF_041146795.1 Maylandia zebra | reverse complement strand
CTCTCCTCTCTGTCTTTCCAATCATTTTTTTTCTCATGCCATGCCGTCTCCTGACTTTTAGCTTGTCAATCAATCACTACCGCCATTCTCTTGCTCACTCTCTTACTTTCTCATTCTCCCTGTCTACTCTCCCTTTATCTGGCTTATTATCAATCACTTCTTTTTTCCTCCTTAGACACACTTCTCCAGTGATTCACCTCTTTCTTCACTCTCCACTTATTGCTCAGTCAATCAATCATCTGACATCAAGAGATGCAAAAGCACTTTATACACGTCTTTGCTAATAGACACACTTACAGTATAGCATAGAAAACGTCTCACGCCCTGTCAAGTCAACATAATTTGACATAGTTGTTTTTTATTTGTGTGTGTGAGTGTGTATTTCCAAATGTATGTGGATTATTTTTACTTGTATTTGTTCTTGATAATCAAATACAACTACAAACAATCAAATATAGACACAGTTTTTTAACAGTTATTTATCACTACCATGCTGGTCTCTGATTCGTTGCTCAACAAAGAGCACAGGGTCACCTGCGATGTGGATATGAAGCCAATAAGTGCTGCTACCCTCTCAACATACTCTGCTTCAGCCTTCATGAACAAGACATCAGCAACTATACTTGTGCTGTCACTTACTGTATTCTAGCAACACTGGAATTAGAACTAGCGTAGCCATTGTATTTAGATTAGTCTTAGAGTCTGCAGGATGATTAATTAGTATTGAGCTCAGTTCAAGCCACAAATCTATCTCTGTAGTACTTTATGGTGTAAAGCTCCTTTTTTGTGTCACTTCTATTTGCCGGCTTTGGTAGCTGATGTTAATTGTGTAGAGTCGGGTTTGGATTTGCTGGCTTATGTAGTAAAATATGACGTTATTCAGGCGCTTTGTGGGGGTGGGATTATCGCTTTAACCCCTTTGCTGGCTCGTTTTCCCTTTCGCTGCAAGAAAAGCAATGTGTTCCACACTGGGTGGGGGACTGTGCAGGAGAAGCTAAAAAACTGACACAGTTTGAGCAAAAATTACAGAATATTGCTGAACAGCAGGAAGAGACTGATCCTGTGTAGAAAAACTAGTAAGTAAGTAAGTAAAATTTATTTATATAGCACTTTTTAAGACAAAAACGCTGTTACAAAGTGCTTCACATGAAGACATGTCAAACAAACAATATAGCAACATAGAGGAAATATAAAAGCATATCAAACAAGCAATAGTACAATATAAATATGAGATAAAACAACATATTACGCATTAACATTACCCAAATGCCTGTCTAAACAGATGAGTTTTAAGGTGTTTTTTAAAAGAGGCCACCATGGTGCGTAGTGAGGAGGGTAAACCGTTTCACAGTATTGGAGCCAGGGAGCCAGGGTTTGAAACTATCACGTGTTCTTACTTTAACCCACAGAAATTCAACAGCCATTCCATCTTTGAGGTCCATGTGCCAAGGCATGCATTTTCCTCTTCTAAAACATCACCATGTTGTATTTTGGGGCTGGAGAATCTGGTGCACCCAGAAGAAGCCTGTCTTGTATTTATATGATGCAGATAGAAAATAAATCCTTTCTTTTGCCTTTTCACAAAATCTCAAGATACAGTGGAGCACAGTGGAGCAAAAAAGTATTTAGTCATCCACCAATTGTGCAGGTTCTCACACCTGTAATTTTCATCATAGGTATACCTCAGTTATGAGAGACAAAAGGAAGAAAAAAAATCCAGAAAATCACATTGACTGATTTTTATTTAGAAGAATTTATTTGCAAATTATGTTGGAAAATAAGTATTTTCATCTTAATACAAAGGGTATATACTTTGTTGGCAATGACAAGGGTCTGTTCTGTAAGTCTGTAAGTTCTGTAAGTCTTCACAAGGTTTTCACATACTGTTGCTGGTATTTTGGCCCATTCCTCCATGCAGATCTCCTCTAGCCTTCCTGTCGTGTTCGGGTCAAATGTGACTGATTTAGAACTTAAAACACATAAATATTGTGTTTTACATCTGATTGCCAGTGTTTTAATCAATGGTGTTCCTGGTCAAAGGTGACCACCATAGGAAATGAATGGGTATCCACTCACTCACTGACTGAATGACCCAATGAACGACCCACTGAACGACCCACTGACTACTCCCTCTTAATGACCCACTGAAAGGCACTGAATGTGCCTATCCCCTACCTGAACCACACCTTCCAGACTAATGTATCATCTTCACACAGACCCCATATATATATATATAGCTTGATGTTTGCCTTGCACTCCATTTTCTCTGAGCACAATGAGCAGGCAACTGACCAAGCGGTTATCTGTCAAAGAGGTTCTGGTCCAGGTTTTTGGACATGATGAAGAGGGCACTGAAATTGAACCAGAGATAAAGGAGGATGTGTCAGAAGTGGAGGACAACACAGATTTTGATGCAGACTTTGAGGAGACTGACCAGTGTACAGATGGAGAGGGAGCGGCACCTGAAGAACAGGCACCTGAGGAGACATTCCAGTCCAAGAGTGGACACTTGCTCTGGTCTTTATCCCCCCAGGTCAGAGGAAGTAGAGCGAGAGTGGAAGTCATAAATATGACGCCAGGGCCAACACGGTATCCAATAACTTATGTGGATGACATCAAGTCCAGCTTCAAGTTCGTTTTACCAGAGTCAATTGAGGGAATTATACTGGAAATGACAAACCTAGAAGGAAAAAGTGTGTTTGGGGACACCTGGAGAGAAATCGACCTGCTAGACCTCCAAGCCTACATAGGCCTGTTGATTTTAGCAGGAGTATATTGCTCAAACATTGAGGCTACAAAAAGTCTGTGGGATGCAGAGTCTGGCCGACCTATATTCCGGGTAACTATGTCCTTACAACAGTTTCATGTCCTTTCAAGAATTATTCAATTTGATAACAGAGATACAAGACCTGTTCGCTGGAGAAATGACAAACTGGCTGCCATGAGGAACATCTGGGACAGGTGGCTGGAGCGCCTACCACATATGTACAATCCAGGCCCTGAGGTGACAGTTGATAAGTGCCTGGTTCCTTTCAGAGGTCGCTGTTCCTTCAAGGTGTACATTCCAAGCAAACCAGGGAAATGTGGAATAAACATCTGGACAGCATGTGATGCAAGGAGCAGCTACAGTGGGGCAAAAAAGTATTTAGTCAGCCACCGATTGTGCAAGTTCCCCCACCTAAGATGATGACAGAGGTCAGTAATTTGCACCAGAGGTACACTTCAACTGTGAGAGACAGAATGTGAAAGAAAAATCCATGAATTCACATGGTAGGATTTGTAAAGAATTTATTCGTAAATTAGGGTGGAAAATAACCATCCTATTAAAAACGGAATCGTCCCGTATTAAGAGAAAATATTACGCGTTTTGTATTGAGGTGAAAAGGAACACAGTTTATTCCGTACTTCAGCTACAATGGAAAAAGACACAAAGCTGGAGTTATTCAGCGTCTTTACGCTGTCAGCTGCCTCTTTTTTCTCATTCCCTCCCCCTCCCTCTTCTGTTGCAACTTCAATCATGAAACTGATCAATGATCAGCTGATCAGCTTTTCTGTCGCAAGTCCCATCTCTCTTGTTTGTTTATCTCCCACTTTGCGGCAGAAAGAGGAAATCAGCGGATGTCGCGCTAAACAACAGCAGCATGTTTAAGATTGATCAGCTGTTGTTAGAATTTATGGGGGTGGCTATGGCTCAGGCAGTAGAGCAGGTCAGCTACTGATTGGAAGGTTGGTGTTTTGATTCCTGGCTTCCCCAGTCTGCATGCCAAATATTAACCCCAAATTGCTCTCCGATGCGTTCATTGGAGTGTGAATGTTTATGAATGTTTAGAAGCGCTTGTGTGAATGGTTGAATGAGGCATGTTGTATAAAGTGCTTTGAGTACTCCGGGAGAGTAGAAAAGCGCTATATAAGAATTAGTCCATTTACCATTTAATAATATCTAGTATCAGCTGATGTTTGCTGGAACCACAGTAAATGCTGCTGGTCATGATATGTGATATGTGGATAAGTGGGTGAGATATGATAGGATATGTGGTGAGAGGGGAAGATGAAACCAGGAGATGTCCTTACTGAATCATCAGGGCTAATCAGGTGATTGAGAAACAGGTTTACCTTTTAGGTGACATGAATGAGTTGAAGGGAAGTTATGAACTGTTTCTGAGAGGCAAATAACACCAAGATCCTTTTCTAAGTAGCTGACAGCTGGTAACTGTGCAGGGGCGGGTCTAGCAAAGTTTTGCCAGGGGGCCAGGTAGGGCATTAACAGGGAAAGGGGGGTACAAAGAAATACTTTTCTTTCTTATTCTCATTTAAAATGTCTAGCTTTTAATAAATAATTATCTGAATCTTACAACCAAAATTTTTATCTGATGTAAAATGTATAGAAATCATACATATACCAACAAGACAGTGTACATCACTGTCACAACAGCGTCTGTTTTCATTCAAAGGCTTTATGGCTTTTCCTATACCTATATATCCAATACCTGGTGAGCCGGTCTGTAGTCAAAATGCCCCGGTTGATTTTTTTTCACAGTCCAGCTCTGGGCACGACACGCAGTGAATTAATGTGAGAAGATGCATTAAAAAATAAATGGCCGGCCAGCAGTGCACATTGCAAATTAGTTCGCATAGACCCATTAGTTGTGCCGCTTTTTAACCCTTTAAAACTGGTCTGAGCGGGCACGGCCCATTTTGCGTAACTATTTTAAAATCCCTGTAGAACCGGAACCACGTAAACTAGGGCAATAAATTTTTTTCCATATGAAACCGGAGGAGTTGTACTTACATCTTATGCCATCAGCTTGCCCTAGGTCACGGTTTCCTTCCACATATAGCTTTGCAAAAACTGCATAAAAACCACTTGAATGTCCCCAATTACCTGCCCGGAACCGAAAGTGATGTCATTTCCGCAGAAATGTGGGTTTTTTTACCTTCAGGGCTTTATAAGCATATACTGGTGTTTTTAAAAGTTATGTTTGACTTTATGCTTTTCTGAATAGTTGCTGGGATGCTTAGAACTCCAATTGCACTGCTGGAAATAGTTTATTTTGATGCATATGCTGTTTTTTTGCAAATTTGCACTATAATATTTATTTTAGTTTTTCCTGCAGTATATAAAAATTGGTGTATTTCAAAAATGAAACTATGAAGACACTCAAAATAAATTTCCTGTGGTGGTAAACTATTTTATGCAACTTTTTTGTATTTACAGTTTTGAGGGATAAACCTCTTAAATTTCTTTAACTAGAAATATATGTTAAAATATATGTTAAATATATGTTAAAACGAAAATGATTTTCAATTTTTTTTGTAGTTTATTGCACTTTTTTTGCAATGTATTTAATTACTATGCACTTAATGCATACATGTTATTAAAATTTGGGCTATTATGGTTGTATTGATGTATAGCAACTTGACATACTCCCAAAAATTGCACTGCAGCATGTAAAATTATAATATAAGCTCTGGCGGACTTGGTTCTATGGTAGGTCTTAAAGGATTAATCATGGTATCTTAACTACCAGATTCAACTTGTAATTGGCTAAAAATAACTTCGCCTTCTGGTAAGAGGGACATTGCGAGCTGGCAGTTCTTTTAAGCCATGTTGAAATTTCCACATTCCAACACTTCAAATGTTTCAGGAGCTGTCCTCTCAGCGCAGCATCAGCACCGCAGAAATACAGGATACATCTGTAGACAGAATTCACAATGTGTTTTCGGGATTTTCAGATGTATGGACCAATGTTTTCTTTTTTGATCAAACCAGAAAGCTTTAATGAGCACCTGGGTTTGTCTCGCATTAACTGCCTGGACACAGAGGACATCGAAATGCAGCTGATTGAACTGAAAAGCTCGACTCTGTGGGGGTCGAAGTTTGCAGAACTACGAACGCAGCTGGAATCCATAGTTGTGCGTGTTCATGGAGCTTGCATTTTTACCTGCTGGACATCATTACCTGACAAGTTTAACTGTCTTCAGAACACTGCAGTGGCCTTATTGACAGTATTTGGCTCTACAAATCTGTGTGAGCAGATTTTCTCTCACATGAGTGTCCTCAGGTAGCCGTCTGAATGCTGGACAGTCAGAGAACTGTGTCTCTGAGTGGGAGACCAAAGATCAGATTAACATGTGTATCCCTGTATTAACAATCATGCCATATTGGCCCAGTTTATTTTTCTTATCATTGTTGTGAGGAGACCTTAAATAGCATTTCCATTTTCTTTTGTACAGTTCATTTGCTGTTATGGAGTTCTTGTTATGGAGAAAAAGTGTCCTTTTTTGTTTCAAAATAGCTGATAACTATTCGCTGATAGCTGCCAACATCTGCGAACAAATATAATTCTATAAAATTGTTCTATTTAGTTTGTAATTGTTAATATAGAGCGTTATAAAATTTATTACTAACACAATTATATGGCACATTGACTTCTGAGGAAATTTTAGATGGCACTCATCATCAGAAAGGTTGCCTACCCCTGCTATAGACTCTCAGACATTCTCCGTTGATACAGGAAGGATGCAGATATGTTTGCCACACTATCTAGATGAATCTGCACACAAATGAATCTGGTTTTTCTACAAAAAAAAAAAAATCACCCCACACTTTAGGTCTGCAGGGCAGGCCCTGAAATGCCTCAGTGTTTAGATTTCATGCTGCAGAATTTCTTAATAATGTCTGTGCTGTTGATGGATGCCCAATTCCAACTGTGAAACTGTGCTGCACAAGCCCATAATAGGAGAACATTCTGTTCATGTCAGTCATATCAGTGTGGGCGACTTTTACTGGCTGGCATCATGCTCAAGCATTTTGGCTGTCATAGGTTGGACTGCTGAAGGACGAATTGCTCATTCTCTGGTGCTAGCCAAAATTCACATCACTGGGAATGTTGCATGTTTACTGTTACTTTAGCTTGAGGGCCTGAAAGAAGGATGGGAGTTCCACCAGAGGAAAAACCTAGTGAGCCTCCACGCTGTAACTCATGAATTAGTGTTAAATCTTTTTCTTATAAGTGAATTGCCCAGAGACAGACCTGAATCCATTCCAGCGACTCCACCATCACAGGCCACGGTGAAGCAAACCAAACGTAGTGAAACAGGTAAATCAGATGAGTGTTTTGATTATTATGGCGGTATAGCGTTGGACTACGTTAAAGGGTCCACAATCTCATATACATTTGATCTGTCATTAAATGCAAGGGCTTGCTGAACAGTTCAGTCCAACGTCTTTAATGGCAGTACAAAATCGGATGGCGTTAGATATGTATGTTTGCGCGATGTTTGGGGATATCTATTGTACTTTCATTCCAAATAACACAGTTCCTGACAGCTCTGTGACCCGAGTTCTGGAAGGCCTACAGATGTATGAGTATACGGGATTAGATGACCCGCTGGAAGCGTGGATGACCTCTGTCTTTGGGCAATGGAAAGGTTTCATTATGTCAATTATGGTTACTTTGTTTGTTTTATTGCAGTATTAGTGACATGTGGGTGTTGTTGTGTGCCTTGTATCAGAGCTTTCCTTGTAAGACTCATCAATTGTGCTGTGGGAGAATCTGATACAAAGGCAGACACCATGATGCCACTTTTGGGAAATGGGGAGTCACAGTATGAAAACATTCTGGTGAGAGATTTAGTTTAGTTTTATCTGCCATAGGGCAGATAAAAAGGGGGATTTGTAGAATGTTTAGCTGATTTTAAGATAAGATAAGATAAGATAACCTTTATTAGTCCCACACGTGGGAAATTTGTTTTGTCACAGCAGGAAGTGGACAGTGCAAAAGTTATGACGCAAAAATTAGAATACAGTTTAGAGTTTAGAAATATGTTAAAATATAATGTAGAACTATTGTAGAGACACTGCCCTTTAAGTAATAAAGGCCTCACTGTGTCGTGAACTTAGGAGTAGATTGTAGGAGGCCTCTCCCCCACTGAGTGGAAATTCTCCAGAGGATGTATGGGTGGGGGTCTCAACATTTGTAACTGTGGTCTGGAAGGGAGAGGGGTTTTATGACCTCTAGGGAGTTACCTACACCCACAGTTTTTTAACTGTCACGCACACACATACACACGCACACTCACTCATGTGCACTCACACATATACACAGGTATGCGTACACAGTCACACACGAGCACTCACATAGACACGTGGGAACGCGCACATGTAGGCATTCATGTGCTCGTGCTCATAGACACAGACAGAGTTTGCAGCACACCGTAGGGGGTTTTATGATGGGGTCGCTTCTATAAAGCTGGCTGTAACTAACAAAGGGGTGAAGATTTGGAGAGGGACACCGGCCTCGTCTTCCCTTCTAGAAGTGCATGCTTAAATGAGGATAAATGAAGAAGAGTAAAGATAAATGAAGATGAGTAAATGAAGATGAGTAAAAGATGAGTAAAGATGAATAAAGATTTTGTGAAAATGACTACTGAGTCCGGTGCCATCTCTGGATGCACGAGGAATAAAAGAACCAGGGTAAAACTGATTTTGTAACAAAGCTTAATCTTTATAATCTTTCTCCTGAATCCAAAATGGGTGGTTTCACAGGAGAGGAGCTTGATAGCTGGAAGCTCCTGCATCCCATTCTTTTTTTGGAAACTCTGGGAATTACAAATAAGGCTGCATAGAGTGAAGTGTTCGATTTGTATAACATGATCTTTAAATCACTCAGTAATATATATGTGACAAACATTTTAAATTGAATTCTGAATTAAACAGAGACCCAATGCAGAGAAGTTTATATGAAGGAAATATGGCCTCTCTTTCTATCCTTGTTACAATTCTTGTTTGTTTTTTTTTCTTTTTCCAAAACACATTTGTTGAGGGTTAATGCTAAGACTACTTCAGAGACCAGTATAGCCTGTGTAGCTGGCTCTATTAAAAATAAGATAAAACAAAAACTCAAGTTGACCTAAATTATTTAAAATAAAATTAAAATAAAACTCAAACCTAAATATACTTGTAATTCAAGTATAGCACTTAGCAGGTCAAAGCCTTTTCCAGCAGAACTCAACATAACATTCATATAATATGATGGCCCCTGTGCAACAAGTCCAGTCGGGAAATGGAAGTGATTGATTGGGAACAACAGCAACTCAGCCACAAACTTGTAGGACATGTAGAATCACAGAGCAGGGTCAGTCCTTTAGTTCCAGTGAAACAAACTCTTATTGCTTCAGCATACCGAGACATTTTGGACAATTTCAAGCTCCCAACTTTGTGGGAACAGTTTGGGGATTACGCCTTCCTGTTCAAACGTGGCTGCACACCAGTGCACAAACCAAGGTCCATGAAGACATGAATGAATTTGGTGTAGAAAAACTTGACTGGCCTGCACAGAGTCCTGTGCTCAACCTGAAAGAACACCTTTGGAATGAATTGAAGCAGAGACTGTGAGCCAAGCCTTTTCATCCAACATCAGTGTCTGACCTCACAAGTGTGCTTCTGGAAGAACAGTCAAAAATTCTCATGAACATGTTTGTAAACATCGTGGAAAGCTTTCCCAGCAGAGTCAAAGCTGTTATAGCTGCAAGGGGTCGGCCAAAATTATGAGTGTAGAGATAGATGAACCTGTACTGTTTTGGCAATATAGTGTATTTATGGTAAGTTCAAGAGAGCAGAAGCAGATATTTTTACACTGCATAATATGAAAATACTATTATCTGTAATATTTAATTAATGTTAGATAGTGTTCAGCATTACTTTTATACATTTTAAATAATACTCAAAATAGTAACTGTGAAAAAACTGAAACAGTAAACAAGATAAATGAAGAAAGTGTTCTCACTTAACAACTGCTTCTTCACTCAATAAAAGCTTGTTCAATGCTTGTTTAGAACTTGTTTCTTACTTTTTAACAGACACATTGGCCTCATAACAACTTCTATTCCCTTCACAAAAAATGTCCTTTTACTTCCAAAATGCTCTCACTCAAATGATCACAAATGGCTGCAGTTATGTTCTCTCTTTTTCTTATTTGAAAGATTGGGACCAAGCAGAAAGGTCCTGACTGTGTATAAATGCTGTTATTTTATAAAATCTTGTCACATAGAAGGTTTTAAATACAACCTCACTGAAGTACACACACCCACATGGGCTCTGGTTGTCAGTATAAATCTCATCCAGGTGACAGCCGTGCTTCATTTGTCAGCCAGAGGCCCTAATAATTACCCAACACTGCTCACTAATTACTACCTGATAACTAGACAAAGAAATAGCTGCTAGTCACAACAAGACATTCACATTAGCTCTGTGTGTCTTCCCCTCTGTTTGCCACATTCTCTTCTGTAAACAGCGCTCTTTTTCACTCTAATCTGTGGCTGGTTCCACGTAGCTCAAACATGCTGTTTCACTTTCAAACATCAAGTCCAAGTTTTTCCTGTTTATAACTTTCAGACTTCCTATTTAATAGTTTAACCTCATAACTGATATCCTGTGCATGATGTCAGCCGGTGATCAGCTGATCACGGGGTCGGGTTTAAAAGAGAGACACCACCCACCTGTTCGCCGCTCAGACATCATTCTCTTCATGTCAGGAGCTCCGAAACTCTGCCGACGTCAGTCTCCGCCTGATTCAGCAACAGTGAGTATTTTTCCCTTCGATCCTCTTTTTCATCCCGGCTCCGCTCGCTGTCTGTCTGTAACGACAGTTCCGAAGCCACGCTTCGTGCACTGATCGTTACTAGAATAACTGCGTGTCTGTTCCAACCCACCGCTAGCCTAGCCGCGTTTGGGTCTAGCCAGCACGCCACACGGGCACACCGACCTACTGTGTGTAACTCGCCACGTTGTGACACATGATAATACTGAAGTCAAAACTGAAAAACTTCAGAACTTCTTTGGAAACCTGCATGCCTTGTATGTAGAGTTGCCAACTTTTAAACTATCAAATAAGGGACACTCTGGCGTGCCGGAAGCACAATGCACAGCCAGCTGGGCATAGTGTAAATATGTAAAAGGATCTACTCTCAGAAGGTGAAAGAACGGCTCTCAGCCAACAACCCTGCATCAGTCTGGAAGGGTCTGCAGGACATCACCAGCTACAGATGCCCCCCACCCCCTGTTGAACACACTTGGTCCTGGCAGACGAGTTGAATACATTCTACTGTAGCTTTGAGATGGACAGACTCTCAAGGCGTCTGGGAATGGATCTCAGAACTAGATAATGGATGACAGACAGTTGGTGGCCTATGACACCAACTGAGGGTCGTTCACAGTGGACATAGATGGCTTCTGACCCTCCACCCTCTCCCCTAACCCCCCCAGTCCAGACTCAATGACGTCCATCACACCTCTCATCCCCTTATTCTTCCCCCGGGAACTCAGAATACAGATTGAAAATGTGACGTCATTTCTGGGGTAAAACCACAAAGGATTGTAGGTAAGAGTGGCAAGTGGTACTATGCCACGCAGGCTTTCACAAGAAAACAGTCACACAGCGATAAAAAGAAACACAAAGAATGGCAAGAAGCTGTTGTATTATTAACCGCAATAGCCGGTCGCATGACAGCCATGGGAAACCGACGGGTAAAGAGATCGGTTTTAATCGGATTCCGTCGTGGAAGAGAAATTGTTCAAGCCATGTTTCCGAAGTAACAAAGAGCCGACAGATGGCCTGGATTGCAACCATTCAAAGACCAAATACAACGTTCCAGATCACTCCAGCTCACATGTTAGTCTGCTCCAAGTCTTCTGTTGTAGTTATTACGTAATTTATCATAACATAATTGTTGATGTAGGTTACAAATAAGTCTTATATTGATTTGAATTGAATTTGTTGCGCTATGCTGCTTTGTTTACTGTGGCTTTGCGGCAGTCAAGTGATGAATAACTGTTTCCCAGTATGTTGTTTTGAAAATGATTTTTGGGTTTTTTGCATTGTTGATTTGTTTTTCACCGAAGCAGCTAATAAAGCATAATAGAATGCAATTTTGCCTCTTTCTTGTAAGATTCTATAATAGAATGAAACAGTAATGCCAGTTATAAATGAAGACAATAAATTGAATGAATTACGAAACACATTTTATTTCTATTGGATCTGAAAATGTTGTGTAATACTACAACCTGAAAAGACAAATACACTGTAATCCCTAACAGTTGTTCTAGCTCATAACTAATAAGCTCATAACACTCAAATGTCGTTTTGTAGTTGAGCAAACTATAAAGTATTGAGCTCTGTTGGCTTTTATGCAGCTTTAATTGAATAGGGCTCAATATTTTTTAGCTAAATTTTTTGGAACGCTCAAAAAGTTTAAGAAGCATATATTAGTGACGTTCTGGTGGGTGGAGTCTTGTCGCTCCCTCAGGAAAGCTTAGTCAGCCATCTTGAATTTACCTTGATACGGGGAAGTTTTGGCCAGCCCGTGTGGATTAAGAGTCCCCAACTTCAACCCACCACGACCACCACCTTATTTTTTTTCATCAACTGCCCTAAATTTGGTAAGTCTAACGTGTTTTTGTTTTGTTTAAATTTAATTTCGATAAACATTCTTTTTTATTTTTTACTGGAAATATATTCGTACTTTGTGCACAGTGAATGTTTGTTATAAATGAATTCGAATCCAAGTAATTGTAATTTTAGAAGTTTTCTAATGTGACAAATACGTAATGTTATTTCAAATTAGAATGATGTAACGTTTTGGCGGTTTTCCGTGGGGGACAACATTTCCCATAATGCATTGTATTCTTGCCCGGGAAGTTGACGGTGGCAGTTCTAGCTCCATGCATTTGAACTTTCTACTAAAACTTTCCACTGGTTGTCGTATTCGCCGGTAATGTACGTGCGTATTGTGAGTATACTTATTTCAATAAGTGTCCGTGTTACACAGTCAGTAGTTTACGCTGTTGAGCTGTGTGTGTGTGCTAGCATGAAGCGAACAATAATAAACAACATGAGTGTGTTATCATGATGGTAATTAGACACGTTTGTATTTTTTCGTAGTCTCAAATGTGTGGTTGTGAGATAATCTCGAAATCCTTTTAACAGTTTAGAGGGGTATTCCACTAAGCGAGCTCTACAAGTCAAGGCTTGCGGAAAAATGCATCGCCTGATTCAGCCTAACATTATACACTGGTCGAACTCGGTGCTACGAACGAAGTTCAGCTAAATTGTTCGCGCTAATTCGACAAGGCTCAACCAGCCAGACTGAGGCGCCTCCTTGACACCTTTAAGCCAGACCCTATCGATCTTTGCTAGATAAATTGAAATGAAATGAAAATAAAGAGCCGCGTTCTGCTCCCAGGCTAAGAAAGAATCATTGATGCAGACTGTGCGGATCACAAATACTCCCTAACCTGTAAGGCTGGGGTGTCCAAACTTTTTTCACTGAGGGCTACTTACTAGAAATTAGGTAAATAACCTTAACTTTAGTGTATTAAAGTGTATTAAAGATCACAAAATCACTTAAAAGTGGTCGAATATGTTATATTGTTGAATATAATTAAAGACAAAACTGCTTTCATCACAGCTTTCCATAAATGGATCTTTATTGATTCATTCAGAAAAAGCTTTGGTAGCTTATTTTCAGAACAGCAGCCTCAGATTTCTTCTTAGACAGAAGATTTACAGCACAGAGAAAAAACAATAAAAGGGAAAATAGGACGGGTAAATTTCAAGTTTGTTATTTAAGTTATTAAGCTTAGCAACACACTTATCAACATTAGTTTGAAACGGTTAACATTAACAGACTGAACTGGACTTAATAACAGGAGTGCATATATTCTTAGTAAATTATTGTGGTGAGTATCAGCTGCGCTGGGTATGTAAATCGGGCCATCCAGCTGCGGTGCTGATTCGACGTCACTCGTGCCAAAAATCCGGACAAATGTCACTTGATCAAGGAGCAGATCTGCATCAGATGAGATCAGCTGACTACTTGTGTGTGTGTGCTGTGCAAAAAATGTTTTTGAACATTAATAAGTCGTCTTTGTGCACATATTGTTTACAGATATCAGACTGCAAAGAGCGCTACAGAGAGTCAACATTTCACCAGTTGTCAGTGGGTGAGTTTTATAATTTGTGTCCCAATTTAAATAAAAAATAAATACAAAGAAACTAGAGAATTTTGCCTTGAATTATTCAAAAATTTTAGATTTTTTTTGGGTTACCCTTCTAGATTGACAGGTTTAGCCCGTTACACAAAAAGTTTGGACACCCCTGATCTATAACAATGACAATCAGAACATGGCTATCCAACACTTTGTTTTTACTCTGCATTTGTGTAAATACTATTCTAATAGATATTGTGTGTTCATCTAGGAACAGCATGATGTAAATACAAGACGGGCCCTCGTCCTTCGTGCACTTCCTGTGTACCTGCGTGAAGATGCCTCCACGTTATTCAGGACTTGTGATGTAAGTGTACTGGCCTCAGCATCAACCATATGACATCGCTCAGAACTCAAGGAGAACCAGGGTGTACAGTGGGGCAAAAAAGTATTTAGTCAGCCACCGATTGTGCAAGTTCCCCCACTTAAAAAAATGACAGAGGTCAGTAATTTGCACCAGAGGTACACTTCAACTGTGAGAGACAGAATGTGAAAAAAAATCCATGAATTCACATGGTAGGATTTGTAAAGAATTTATTCGTAAATTAGGGTGGAAAATAAGTATTTGGTCACCTCAAACAAGGAAAATCTCTGGCTCACACAGACCTGTAACGTCTTCTGTAAGAAGCTTTTCTGTCCCCCACTCGTTACCTGTATGAATGGCACCTGTTTGAACTCATCATCTGTATAAAAGAGACCTGTCCACAGCCTCAAACAGTCAGACTCCAAACTCCGCCATGGCCAAGACCAAAGAGCTTTCGAAGGACACCAGGAAAAGTATTGTAGACCTGCACCAGACTGGGAAGAGTGAATCTACAATAGGCAAGCAGCTTGGTGTGCAAAAATCAACTGTGGGAGCAATCATCAGAAAATGGAAGACATACAAGACCACTGATAATCTCCCTCGATCTGGGGCTCCACGCAAGATCTCATCCCGTGGGATCAAAATGATCATGAGAACGGTGAGCAAAGATCCCAGAACCACACAGGGGGACCTGGTGAATGACCTGCAGAGAGCTGGGACCAAAGTAACAAAGGTCACCATCAGTAACACACTACAACGGCAGGGAATCAAATCCCGCAGTGCCAGATGTGTTCCGCTGCTGAAGCCAGTGCATGTCCAGGCCCGTCTGAAGTTTGCCAGAGAGCACATGGATGATACAGCAGAGGATTGGGAGACTGTCATGTGGTCAGATGAAACCAAAGTAGAACTTTTTGGTATAAACTCAACTCGTCGTGTTTGGAGGAAGAAGAATACTGAGTTGCATCCCAAGAACACCATACCTACTGTGAAGCATGGGGGTGGAAACATCATGTTATGGGGCTGTTTTTCTGCCAAGGGGACAGGACGACTGATCCTTGTTAAGGACAGAATGAATGGGGCCATGTATCGTGAGATTTTGAGCCAAAACCTCCTTCCATCAGTGAGAACTTTGAAGATGAAACGAGGCTGGGTCTTCCAACATGACGATGATCCAAAACACACCGCCCGGGCAACAAAGGAGTGGCTCCGTAAGAAGCATTTGAAAGTCCTGGAGTGGCCTAGCCAGTCTCCAGACCTCAACCCCATAGAAAATCTGTGGCGGGAGTTGAAAGTCCGTGTTGCTCGGCGACAGCCCCAAAACATCACTGCTCTCGAGAAGATCTGCATGGAGGAATGGGCCAAAATACCAGCTACTGTGTGTGCAAACCTGGTAAAGACCTATAGTAAACGTTTGACCTCTGTTATTGCCAACAAAGGTTATGTTACAAAGTATTGAGTTGTATTTTTGTTATTGACCAAATACTTATTTTCCACCCTGATTTACGAATAAATTCTTTACAAATCCTACCATGTGGATTCATGGATTTTTTTTTCACATTCTGTCTCTCACAGTTAAAGTGTTCCTCTGGTGCAAATTACTGACCTCTGTCATCATTTTAGGTGGGGGAACTTGCACAATCGGTGGCTGACTAAATACTTTTTTGCCCCACTGTATATCAGGAAGGATGTTCAACACAGTCCTCATCTGACTTGTTTTCTCCCATATATCAACTATTGTTGAATAAGATTGCAAGAAGATTGTTACGCATAAACCAGAAAACATGAAAATAGTTGAAAGATTATTATACAAAAAAAATCTGCAGATAAAAACTATCTCCCTTTTTAAAATTCAAGTGTTCTATTTTTTTGGAGGTGCCATGTTGTGGTCAGAGAAATGTTTGGTAAATAACAAAAACAAATATCTTGGCATATATTTATTATTGAAAACATTTATTTACACATATGTTTTGAAACCAAACCCAAATTAAGATTATTGTAATGCATCATGATGTATCGCAATATCAAATTAAATCGTTGACATTATAATCCTAAAAGAAACGTGCGACTTATGAAGATTCACACCTCTAATCAATAGCATGATTTGTGTCCTTGTGGGGCTGAACTCATTCTTGTATTATTTTTGTTTTGCAGTCAGCAGATGGTCCAGACCTCACTGACACTCCTGTGGCTCTGCTGACAGTTGTCACGGATGACACTACTGATTCGGCCCTCTTCAGTCCCGAAAGCATCTGCATTGTCGTTGAGGATGAAATACTTGTGAATGGTCCCACAAATCTGGCTGAGTCATTTCTCCTGCTCTTTGGGTACATCTATGCATTAGACCTACAATACCCAAAGAAACTTGAGCTTACATTCACATTTATCCAGAAGGTTGTGATGTGCCTTGAGGACAACAAACCACTGAAAGGGCGTCTACTGATGCTGAAGAATGATTTGTTCAATGAGTGAATCACTCAGAATGGACTACTTGTTAAGCTGAGTATTGAGGAAGCTTTTTTGTTTGTTTTTTTCCTAATCATTTGCCTCTTCTACCTCACATTTAAGATGAATGACTGTTCAGTTCACTATTCATGTTTAATGTTCTGTTGCCTAATACGTAAATGCACTGCCTTGATGTTTGTTCCCTATAAGTACAGCAGTGGAAACCAGTACTGTTTTTTTTTATGTATTTTTAAAAAAGAAAGTGAGCTGCAGCTGTCAAGGTACAGTAAGTGTTAAATGCATCAATGTTCTAATAGCTGCAATTGCTGTTAATACTGAAAATGTTATTGAATTTTAGAATTGAGATGGAGACCCTTGGAGTCTTTTTCTCTTGTTTTATTTATGAAGCACTTTTTTATGAGTGAGCTCTGTTGTTTGTGCCTTTTTAAAAGCACATTGTGTTTAATAAAAAGTTGTTAAATTGTTAGTGTTGTTACTTTCATGTTTTCTAACACTTTTAGCTGATTATAATTTACTGGGTAAACAGTTTAGAATTATTTGTAAGTGTATTTCCCACAGTATTTTAAAAAATATTGAAGATTTTAAGTGTTATTTCCCATATTATAAGTTAGAAAATATGAAAAAGTTTGAGTTTATTTCCCACATCGTATGAGTTGCAATATGTAAAATATTTTGAGTGTATTTCCCACCTTAATTAAGTTGAAAAAATTGAACATTTTGAGTTTATTACTCCCTAATTATAAGTTGAGGAATATCAACATTTATGAGTTAACATTGAGGTAATTTAAGGCAACTGCAACTATAATTTTTATTGTAGTTAAACTTAAAACTTTTAAAAACATCACTAAAAAATTGTTGTGTAATCTGTTACACAACATTTTTTGAGTTCTGTGAACTTATTAGGTTTTACAGTGTAGATTGTATTGATCTGTACAGGAGATAAAGAAAAAAAATGTAACAACAGCTGTGAAATGGAATAGTCCAAATCACCAAAGTAAACTGGACCTGGGCCTGTTGCATGGCTCTGAAGTTACTAAACATTTTGTGAGTGTATGCATTCACACTTAGAACCATATAATTATAAATATGTGCGTAATGCAAGTTGGGCAGCACGCTAACGTCTTCAGTCCACTCTGTATGCTTGTATGGGTATACCCTTTCACTCCTTTGATTTTTTCCTCGTACTTTTTTTTGCTCTGTCTTTGCACGGACCTGCCATGTTGTCCTTCATTTTGTACATAACTGTTTTTGGGGCAAATAAAATGCAAGTATGGATTAAAACTGCAGAACTAATGATTACCGGTGCTGGTTATCCTATTCATGTATCCCCTTCCACCAGGGTTACTTGTGTAGTAGCATTCCAACAATGCCCTATTTTCGTGTCTTGCCCACCGATGCCTTCTTGTTCCAGTAGCCCACTTCTCATTAGGGGTGCCCTGGTTCCTGTGTTTGCGCATATACTTGGCCAATAAAAACGTTAGCATTTATTGTTTTTTTTAATGCCATGACTGAAGTCCCAGAATGTGGGAATCAGCTGAGGCTGGCTCCACACAGAGTTGAACTAGGTTTCAAGTTTGGCCATCGTTTTGAACAATGGGATGAGATGTGTGGCCACTTTAATTGACAGATGTGCTGACATCTCCCTGATGACACACAGAGCTATCGGAAACTGCTAAAGTGGAGTCCACTGAACTGAAGTCATTGACTGTGTTTCTTTGAGATCTTATCTTTTATCTTTTAATGAGTCTGACAAATAATATGGACTGTTGTGAGATACCAACCATGCTACCCAACCTTGTTAGCATGCATAAATGCAGCAGTGGATATGTCCAGTTTTTATATAGGACCTGTAAAGAAACTGATTTTATCATGTTCAAAATTGTAGTTAAAGATATACATTTAATGTGCAATATTTTAGCAGTCTATGGCATCAAATGGAAAACACACTATGAACATTTACATGATCTGCAACTTGTTATTTGTGCTGATAGGTCAGATAGGCCATCTCATTAATTATAGGATGGCCTTATCCACCATAAACCATGCTGTCTGGCTCGCCATGCTAAAAATGGTATTTTTTCTATTTCTTGTTTGCACTCCACCACTGTCTCCACAGTAGTGATGGTAAATTTGATTCTTTTTACTGAATCGAGTTTTAATGAGTCACTCACCAAAGTGAATCGGATTTTTTGAGTCATTTGATTCACTGAGTCAGTTGACCAGAGAGTGCAAAAAATTTACATTTTCACTCAAACTTAATTTGTTTGTCTTTTCATGTAAATCCTACTGCAAAGATGAATAATTCTAAAAAACACCCAAACTACTTTATAGAGCAAAAAAAGAGCAAAAACATTTCTAAAATTAAGCAATTTCCTATCAAAATTGCTTAATAAACATTTATTTTGTTTATTTTTATTTTATTAGTATTTTCCTTAAATGTGTTAAATATATATTTTCTCATCTAAATGTCCACTGAGCTGTGAGCCAGGGGGCGGTAATGCGCCTTAACATTGGTTACCAACCAAGAAGAAGAAGAAGCTGTGAGCCAGGAGGGAGGGGGTGAGTGAGTGAGTGAGTGATTCGTTCGCTCTATGATTCAGCACAGGAGGGAGGGGGTGAGTGAGTGAGTGATTCGTTTGATCTATGATTCAGCACAGGAGGGAGGGGGTTAGTGAGTCCTGAGTGATTCACTTAAGATTCAGCACAGAAGGGAGGGGGTGAGTGAGTGAGTGAGTGAGTGAGTGAGTGATTCGTTCGCTCTCTGATTCAGCACAGGAGGGAGGGGGTGAGCGAGTCCTGAGTGATTCACTTACGCTTAGGATTCAGCACAGGAATGGAGGGGGTGAGTAGCTCAAATGTGTTGTTAGCATGTTAGCAGAGCGATGCTACTGTGAACCGAGGAGCTATTTCTTGATGTGAGCTTCTATTCAAGGTTTTTTCTTCCAGTTCAGAGCAGAAATTTTTTTGTTAAGATACTGGATGTTGTGTTTTTCTCCACAATTTTAATTATAAGCTAGATACATTGCTGCTAACAGCAACAGGGATGAGTCAGTTGGGCTTGTGAATCATGATTCATGAGTCAGTAAAGTGATTCTCGAGTATTGAACGATTCGTTCATGATTCGCGCATCACTACTCCACAGTCAGAAAAAGTCTTTAGAAATCATTCTGTAGACTTCAGCAACTTTTTCTTATCTTTGTCTTTTCCAGGGCCTTACGAAACTTGATTTATACATGCCACAAACACTTTCTGTCTTGGTCAGAGTTTGATATATGTTTGTTGTTTGAATGATAGTATGAAAAATTATTTCAGCTATTTTTCCAGATTTTTTTTTATACAAAAGAGGTTGAAGAATGGAGTGTTGGTTGGATGAAATGGATTGGGGGAGGATAATACCTGAGGTATACAATTAAGGGTTAAAGCAAGAAAAACCAAACAAACACCCCCCCCCCCCCCCCCAAAAAAAAAAAAAACCCAAAAGAACCAAAAAGCAAAAAAAACAGTCACATACTTTTAACAAACAGGGAGCTCTTTAGCTGAAATCTGGTGAAGATTTGTCTCAGTATGCTGCTTATCGTTTTAACTCCTCACGCTTCTTAATTTAACCTTCTTTTCTTTTAGCAGTGCCTTTATATCATTTCTCTGTTTTCCTCTGCATCACTCTGTTGCTGTCAGTCCATCTTTTTGCCACTTCTTCACCCCTGTTCCTCTCCTATCCCTTCATTGCTATAGCTCTCTGCATACACACACACACACTAACACAGACATACTAGTTGGAGCTCATTTGGAGGACAGAGGTGTCGTGTTGCTCTGTCATGATCAGGATAATGCCTCTGGCATCACTTATCATTAATCACATATTAGGGGGAATGGATGGGTTACACACACACACACACACACACACACGCACACACACGCACACACACACACACACACACACACACACACACAGACTCAGTTTGGATAGTTGCTGCCGAAACTGAGACACAGTATCTCTGTATTTCCTTTTCTGTAGCCATTTTGAAGAGACTCCAGCCGCGGTGTCGCTTTCTTTCTCTCTCTCTATCTCTACACACACACAGAGCTGGACTGGCCGTCGGGCCTACCGGGCATTTGCCTGGTGGACCGAGGGTGATTTTTCGTTTTTATGGGCCAATGTGTGTTTTTTGTTTTTGTTTTTTGTAAGGGTATAAACAATAAAAGCTGGTGGATGGCCAATGTGTAAAAATAACTCAGTTATTTGGTGGTGGCTATGGCGGAGCTTCCACGGAGGCCAGCAGGTGGATGACGGAAAGGGGAGGCACGAGGAGGAGAGACCTGAGGTGGCCGCCGGTCCGAGTGTCAGGTGAACTGAACTTCAGGTAAGAAGTTATGACCTGCAGTCTATCTGGGTCAGATATAAACCAAGTTTAGGTGTAGTTTATTTTCGCTGTGCTCACTTTTTACAGTCAGTTACAATAACTCGTACTGTGTAATAGCTAGCATGACGGAGTTTCTACACAGCTGGGCGGATGCTATGATGTTACTGATAGTGAACTTTATTTTATTCCTAAGGTTAGTTAGTAGAGTTGCCAACCGTCCCATTAAAAACGGAATCGTCCTGTATTAAGAGAAAATATTACGCATTTTGTATTGAGGTGAAAAGGAACACAGTTTGTCCCGTACTTCAGCTACAATGGAAAAAGACACAAAGCTGGAGTTATTCAGCGCCTTTACGCTGTCAGCTGCCTCTTTTTTCTCATTCCCTCCCCCCCCTCTCCCGTTGCAACTTCAATCATGAAACTGATCAATGATCAGCTGATCGGCTTTTCTGACGCAAGTCCCGTCGCTCTTGTTTGTTTATCGCCCACTTTGCGGCAGAAAGAGGAAATAAGCGGATGTTGCGTTAAACAACAGCAGCACGTTTAAGCTTGGTCAGCTGTTGTTCGAATTTGTTTAATATTAGTTTCTAGTATCAACTAATGCTTGCTGGAGCCACATCTGTAAAAACTGCTGGTCATGATATCGGTTTGGATATGTGGTGAGAGGCAAACATGAAGATGAAACCAGGAGATGTCCTTACTGAATCATCAGAGCTGAACAGGTTGTGAAGTAGCATAACTTAAGCAGCAAGGAAGGTGATAAGTAAATAGCATTAGCAGACAATTGAAGTTCTTTTTAAACATACTTTATTGCTAGCATCTCCCTTTTACCATAAAACAATCAATCAGGCATGCAAAAATCCCACTGGCTTTATACAAGACTTTGCCCACACCTGACCTCGTTAGTCCCTACCATTGAACAAAATAGGTCAAACCAAATTATACAATTCTAAATAAAGAACAGGAATAAAGTCATGCATGAAACTGACAAACTCATTTACTCCAACTAAATGGTTTGTAAAGTAAAACACTGCATACAATATAACTCAAAAGGCTACTTTAAAGAAAACAAACCCTCCATTTGGTTACACCCAGTGATCCAATCATTGACCTCATGACCCTATATAAACAGGAAGTAGTGGGCGGCCCTTCCCATACACCTGTCTCACATATAGGACCTGCAAGCACAACATGGACACCATGGTAAGTATAACCAAAGCAACATAAAGAAACATAAATTACTAGACATGTGCCTGTAAACAGAAGAGAATTCAGATGATCTGATGGTTAGTAGTGTTTGCTTTAAAACACATGCATGGATGTAAAGAATGTAACTACTGCTACCACAAACAAAACCCGGGATATTGTGTGTTAAGAGAAGTTACACCAGCAATGTCTAAATTAAAGCATTATGGCTGACTGTAAATAACAGAACACAGAATAACAATACACGCAAGTGACAAATGGTAAATGAATTCTGTCCTAGCCACTTTGTCACACAGGTGATGAAGAAACAGGTTTACCTTTTAGGTGACATGAATGAGTTGAAGGGAAGGTATGAACTGTTTCTAAGAGACAAATAACACCAGGATCCTTTTCTAAGTAGCTGACAGCTGGTAACTGTGCAGGGGCGGGTCTAGCAAAGTTTTGCCAGGGGGGCAGGTAGGGCATTAACAGAGAAAGGGGGGCGCAAAGAAATACTTTTCTTTCTTATTCTCATTTAAAATATCTGGCTTTTAATGAATAATTATCTGAATCTTACAACCAAAGTTTTTATCTGATGTAAAATCTATAGAAATCAGACATATACCACCACGACAGAGTACATCACTGTCACAACAGTGTTTGTTTTCATTCAAAGGCTTTATGGCTTTTGTCCCAGTCCAGCCCTGCACACACACATAAAACAACATCACAGATTGTAAATTTCTTTAAATTTACAAAAGAATCTATATATGAATGATATATGAGAGATCATCTGTTATGTAGCTAGCAGTTTATGCAGTCTAAGAGAAAATTTTGCTTTTATTAATGTTTCAAGAAGTACTTTTCAAGAAGCCTGTAAGTAATTCCCATTCAGTTTATCAGCAGTCAAGTCAAAGTAAAGCTGATCTTGACTTACCTGACAGTTGGTATACAGGACGGATATAAAGCCTGTGTGGCTGAAGAAGAATGAGACTTGTTGTTTTAGTAGGTGAAATAACTGGTTGACATAAGCTGATGCCTACACCATGTTGGGATTTGAGTACATTACCCTACTGGATTACATCACCTTTACTTAAAACGCTAAAACTGAAGAGACCAGCTGCTGTCATTTTGAAGCTGAAATGCTATGCTTCCTTCAGTCACTCAGAGTCTCCTTTGTTGTACTTTTTATTTTATAATGTAATAGTTTTATAATATTTCCACTGAGTGAAAGGTCTGAACTGAAGGCAGGACGGGGGGACGGGGGTGGGATGGGGGGGGGGGGGGGGGGTTCTGTGTTCCTGAGGGTTTGAAAAGAAAGTGACAGCTTGCCAGCTCTCAAGTAAGCATTATATGCTCTTGAGTTCAGTGTTCTTATGAAAAGTATAGTTTTAGCTGAGCTCATTAAGGGAAGCAAACAGGATTTGTAAATATACAGAATTCATTTATGCTCTTTCGTGATTCCAATGGCCCAACCCAGCAGAACAGAATCTCAGGAATTAAGGCAGGACACCATTTTCATTTTCGTGAACAAGAAGCTCTCATGACTCATTGAGTGACGCCACTGACCAGCCAATCAGTCGCATGCAGTCTCATGATGTCACATTTTAGTACCTGTTTGCAGTGGCGTGTCTAGAAAATTTTTGTTGGGGGGGCCAGGTAGGGGCACAGATTTGGAGAAGGGTGGCAGATGTAATTGGCAGATAATGTTTTAAAAAAATTTTACCAACCGTTAACCATAATTCAATAACCCTATAAACCTAATAACCGAATGCGCTTTTAACTCTTATTAGAATGAGATTTTAACCACTACGGTGCAAAGTTTTTAGATACTGCGTTGGTAAAGTACCAGAGATACAATCAGTGCTTTGTCAATGTTTACTCAGCATTCAAGGACAGCAATATTTGCATAGTATTTTTACTGACATGTAGTGCACATATGTTTTGGGCAAAAACATTTTTGAATATTAAAATACGAACATTTGTAACAAACAATTGACAAATTAGCCAGTTCCAATGTAAAACTTTATCTGCCTATTAAAAAAAGAAGATAATCTTCTCACAAACTGGTGTTTGATTTTGAAACAGGAAAAAAGTGGGGAAACAACTGAAAAGACTAACATTTGAATAAAACCTTGTTAGAGATTTTCTACATTATACATTATAACCAAATCTCTATAATACAATATAATCAAGTGTGCCTTATATTCTAACCAAGTATGCCTTATATTTTGTGTGTTCATATATTTTCACATAACCAAGCTTATTGTTAAAGAGAACATAATGCATTCCTTACCTTAGTGTGTGATGTCAGATAAGCATGATATACTTCTGCATTGTTATTTTCAGTATGTGTGC
Source organism: Maylandia zebra (assembly GCF_041146795.1). NCBI lineage: Eukaryota > Metazoa > Chordata > Actinopteri > Cichliformes > Cichlidae > Maylandia > Maylandia zebra. Next base: position 26,312,151 of record NC_135168.1, on the reverse strand, counting down.
AAGGTCAGATAAGCTGAGATAATGCCTGACCTCTCCCTTTACAGTTAAAAGAGGAAGTACTATGTAACTTACTTTCACTATAAATAAAGAACCAAGCCTGCGCTCAGTGTGTGTGTCTTCTCAGAGACATTCACACCCGTGCGCACGTCTTCTAATTACTCTCTGAGTCGGTCTGCAGTTGTCTCATTTCTCTTATCTGTGTTTGAACTAATGTCAACCCCTGACATTAAATTGGTCCTTCGTAGCCGGATAACTGACTGTTATTTTTAACGTCTAGTTGTCCACAGAACGGTCTTCATCGGATCCTGACGTCGTGACGCCTGCGCTGGGAAAAATCTGTGCACAGTAAACAAGAAAAACCGGGAGCGTGAATTCGATCTCCGGTCAGCGTCTTATACAGGCCTTCACGGCTCCAGGACCCGATGAGCGCCGGATTCAAAACGCAGCGCCACAGTAAGGTGAATATGAAACACTGCACTCCATCAAGCACTAAAATACGTTGATATTGAGATTTTCCTTTAAAATAGTGTGTAAACCTGGTTAGCGCCGACAGATCTCAGTCCAGAAGGGACTTAGAGACAAACAGGCAAGAGCGAAATTCTAGAAATCGCTGTTAAAAGTTCCGGTTGCTCTGGGAAGCAGCTGTAACGGAACAAGTTCCGGTCGCTCTAGGAGTGGCTGCAACGGAACAGGTTGAAGGTGTTACATAAAAAAAAATACGGAAAATCTCAATAAAAATCATAAAAACGCGCTTTGTTTGTGTTGAAATACAGGAGTAAGTTGTCATTTACGACCCAATAAGCGGTCGAACTATTCCTCAAAGTTGTTTTCCTGTGCACACTCACGTACTGGTTGAAGTGGGAAAATAAGGTTGTGCGTCATCACGTAAAATCAATAACCGCTCACTCGAATAGCGAGTGAGTAGAAGGCTGTTATTGGTAACCTGCCCGCTTCGTCATACCAGAGACAGTGTCACAGTTCTGACGTAATTAGTTCAAAATGGGTAATTCTAAAACCAAAGTCAAATTAACAGCAGATGAAGAATGGCTAGAAAAAAACTGTCAAAATGCAGGGAGAGTCAGTGCAAATAGGTGGAGAAATCCACATAAAATTTATTGTCCAGCCTGGCAAGGCAAATGCAACCCAGAGTCAATAACTGCTTTAAAAGCTGCTTTGCAAAAAGAACTATATGAGGAAAGAAGTCAAAAGAAAAAAGCAAAACGTGTAGCAGAATGGCAGCTTTTCAAAGCATGGGAGGCAGAAAATGATAAACGCAGTGCTAAACGTGCCCAAAAACAAGAAAATAAAGATAAACAGAAAACTGCAACAAATAATAAGAACCCCCCCCCCCCCCCCCCCCCCCCCCCTTATGCACCTCAGCCCACACACACTGCAGCAGCAGCTGCACCAATTCCTACGTCACCACTTCCTGTAATCTCTCCTCACAACCCTTTTCTTCCAGATCCCTATGCAGAGGCAAAACATCACCTTAATCTTATGACTAAATATAATCACTACAAAAAAGAAGGAACTGTAGGTCAGTTTCCAATGGTTGCCTTATCAAATCCTAGGTTTGGGCAACCCTGTGGGCCCGCAGACGCCCAAGGAAACATACCAATAGATGGAGAGCCTCTGATATACGCATTCCGACCCTGGTCCCATAAGGACAGAGAGAATGTGCTAAAAGATGTGCCACCCCTTAACGAAGGTTTCCAGCCGTGGCGAAACGCAGTAGAGTTGATTCGACATGGCTGGGGATTGAACGGACATGAAATGCTGCAAGTTCTTCAAGATTTATTAGGTTTACGTTTTCCTAGAGCCAGAGGCCAATACACAGGAAATGACCAAAACGGCGACGTGCTAGGACCAGACACTCCTCAGTTAGGACAGGAACTAAATGACTTGTACGGCAGAGTAGAAGTTAATTTAGCCCCAAGGCCAGATTATGGAAAAATAGGAGAGTGCAAACAAAAGGAAGGAGAGACAGCATCAGACTATTTGGATCGCCTACGCCCAGTTTTCAGGCAAAACTCAGGGCTGAATCATGGTCCCGATCCACAGTCTGCTTTTCAACAACAATTAAAAAATGCTTTTCTGAATGGCCTGCTGCCCAAAATAAAAGCACAAGTAGACAAACAGTGGGTAACTCAAAATACGGGCACACTGCCCGACGCTCTGCAGCACGCGGAACATGCAGTAAAAATACAAAGAAAGAAAGAAAAAACAGAAGGAGTTTTCATGATTGACCCAGAGACAGGCTTTATAGCTTTCTCAGGACAGCAAAAAAACACAACAGGCTATAAGCCACGTAAGGGAAAGCAAAAAGCAGGACAAAGAAGAGACAAAAGAGATATGAAATGTTATAACTGTGGTAAAAACGGGCATTTTGCTCGAGACTGTAGAAGTGTAAGCCAAGAACAGGAAAGTGATGATGACAGGCGCAGACGACGTGATGAATGACTAGCACGAGAGGAAGGAAGTGAAACAGATGAAGGGGAAGTTTACAATATCGAACAACTACTGCTAGGATCAGAAGCAAAGCCAACAGTTATAGTACACGTGAATGGCGTCCCAGTAAAATTCCTTTGCGACACAGGAGCGTGTAAAAGTGTACTAACAGTAGAAGTCCCAAATGTAACTTTTTCAAAAGACACTCTAATTGTGAAATCAGCCTCAGGACATGTGACAAAACAGCAGTTAACCGTCCCCCTCTTTATGTCACATAGAGAAAGTGGCCGTGGCTGCAAAAATCAGTGCATTTATGACCCATCTTGTCCGCTGAATCTGTTAGGAAGAGATGCTTTAACAAAATTAAAAATAGGAGTTATCCCTGAAGAAAGTGGCATGCAAGCCAGACTCCTACTCTCTGACAGTCAGAGCCACACTGAAGACATTTTTGTTTGTGAAGGTTTAGGTGAGCCAAATTATTACTGGACTTTAGATTTACCAAAACTTGAACCTCTAGAGGCCAAAGCTAATATGTACTTACCTGAACACTCACACAGGCAGGACCCATCAAAATACCACAACACCCTGTGGTATAAACACGTCCCAGGCCCAGACAAAATTTATGATCAGCAAGTACACAGATTGGGACCGCAAAAACTAGTCTTACAACATCTGTATGTGACACAGAGTGGCAATGCAATATGCTCAGTGTTACAGACAGATGCAGTGCAGCGCGTAAACAAAATGTTGAACCCTCATGTATCTGTTGCACGCAACGACCAAACGCCTTGGTCTGAGTTGGGTACAGTGCTGAGATCTGTAGAAATGGACAGATATGACAAAACAGAGTGTGATGGCTGGCAAAAAGGCCGCAGGACAGGCTGCATGAGATATACTCTATGCTGGCCATTAACCACCACGCCGGCTACACACTTAACCACAACAGAACAAGATGAATGACAAGTGTTAACATTTGAAACATACCCTGAACTAGAAAAGCTACCACAAACATTATGGTCTCAAGGACCCACAGATGTAGGCCTAATAAAAGGAGCAGATCCAGTAGTGGTGAAAACTACAACCACATATAGGCCTGTGAAACCGCAATATCCCTTGAGTGCAGAGGCGAGAGAAGGAATTGGACCAGTCATAGCAGACATGCAAAAAGCAGGTATTCTCGTGAAAACTAATGAAGCCACGAGTAATACACCAATTTTTCCAGTAAAAAAGGCTAATACAGGAAAATATCGCCTAGTTCATGACCTAAGAGCAATAAACGAGGTAACAGAGCAAATACCTCCAGTGGTTGCTAACCCACACACAATTTTAAATCAAGTAACACCAAAGGAACAGTGGTTCTCTGTAATAGACTTGTCCAATGCTTTCTTTTCTGTGCCTCTACACCCTGACTCACAGAAGCTATTCGGATTCACCTTTGACAATCAAAAGTATACTTATACAAGGTTGCCTCAGGGATTCCAGAATAGCCCCACTCTTTATGCAGAGGCTTTGAGAAAATCAATGTCATCTTGCTCCCTCCCTGCTCCAGGGCAATTCCTGCTGTATGTAGATGATATATTGATTACAGGCCATACACAGGATGAGTGCAAAGCAAACACACTGACAGTTTTGCAACATCTAGCAGAGCAAGGCCATAAAGTCTCACAGCATAAATTGCAGTTGTGGAGCCAGGAAGTGACATACCTTGGCCACAAACTGACAGGACAAGGCAGGCAGCTGTTAGACAGCAGAAAAGTAGCTGTACAAAATGCTCCTAAGCCAATTACCAAACAACAAATGATGAGTTATTTAGGTCTGTGCAATTTCTGTAGATGCTGGATTCCAGAGTATGCACTGCTGGCCCAGCCACTACAGAACCTCATTTATGGTAAAGACCTAGCATTAAAAGACAAAATACAGTGGACCCCAGAAGCAGAAAAAGCTTTCATTGATTTAAAGATAGCATTGCAGACATGTACCGTCTTAGCATTACCAGACTATGAAAAACCTTTTATTCTCCATGTTGATGGTGCAGGAGGGTACATGAAAGCAGTCTTAACTCAAGCTTTTGGAGAAAAACAACGCCCATTAGCTTTCTATTCATGCAAACTTGACTCTGTAGCTGCTGGATTACCTACCTGTGTTCAGGCATGCGCAGCAGCAGCAGAGGCAGTTAAAAAATGTGCAGACATTGTTTTGGGACATAAGTTGATCATCAAAGTCCCACATGCTGTGACCTCTATTTTGCTCCAAGCAAATCTCTCTTTCCTCACACACGCCAGACAACTTTCTTATGTGGGGATTTTACTTTCGCAATCACACATAACAATAAAGAAGTGTGGCCAGCTGAACCCAAGCACACTTTTGCCGACCCCTCTGGATGGAGAACAACATTGTTGCATTAAAAAATTAGAGGAAGACACAAAACCTCGCACTGATATACATAGTTCCCCCCAGAGCAGTTTCAGTAATGTTTTTGTAGACGGCTCAGCGTCAAAAGACATTTTCGGTAGAAATTGTGTGGGTTACGCGGTCACAACTGTTGATACAGTGGTAGAGGCAAAAGCTCTCAGTTCCTCAAACTCTGCTCAAAGCGCAGAACTAACCGCGGTCATTAGAGCATGTACACTGTACGAAGGTCAAAGTGTCAATATACACACAGACAGCCAATATGTCTATTCAGCAGTTCACCATTTTGCGAAAATATGGCAAAACAGAGGAATGACAACTTCCACAGGCAACCCAGTTCAACATGCAAGCCTTCTAAAACAGCTATTAGAAGTGATAACGTTGCCAAAAGAATTAGCACTATGCAAATGTGCAGCTCATCAAAAGGATGACACAGAAATAACAAAAGGAAATAACTTTGCTGACAAAGCAGCCAAAGCAGCTGCAGAAAAACACATTGATGTTTTAACAACAGAAACCATAGATTTAATACCATTAGAAATACTAGCAGATGCACAAAAGACAGCATCACTGAGTGAACAAAAATCTTGGTTGAAAGATGGAGCAGAATTAAAAGACAATCTCATGATGTGCAATGACAAACCAGTTCTTCCAAAATCTTTGCATAAAACTGCCGCCTTAGTGACACATTCCAATACTCATGTGTCATCAGGAGGGATGGTTTCTATACTTAATAAACAATTCTATACAAAAAATTTTGAAAGTTCAGCAAAAGAGTTTATTAGAACATGCATGATTTGCCAAAAACACAATGCTCAGGGCAATTTAAGACCAAAGCGAGGCCGGTTTCCTATACCGCCACACCCATTTCACACTATCCACATGGATTTTATAGAACTAAATGAATCTCAATCCTCCAAGTATGCACTTGTGATAATAGATGTATTTTCCAAGTGGCCAGAAATATACCCAGTGAAAAAAGCAGATGCAATCTCAGTAGCAAAATGTTTGTGCAACCATTTCATTCCAACATATGGCATTCCGTCTCTGATAAGATCAGATAATGGTACACATTTTGTAAATGAAGTAATAAGTAAAGTTTCTGAAGCTTTAGGTTTCAGCATAAAACATCACTGTTCTTATCATCCACAAAGTGCAGGATTAGTCGAGAGAACTAACGGCACAATTAAACAGAGATTGAGGAAATGTATGGAGGAAACTAAAAAACCATGGCCTGAATGTCTAAGCTTAGTTAAGCTATGGATGAGAATAACTCAGGGAGCAGGTGGTCTAACACCATTTGAAATTATACATGGCAGACCCTTCCCTCTCCCCATAACTAGTGAGCCAATTAATAAATCTATTGCCGAAACAACAATGGCAGAATGGATGACAAAACTGTTTGAGAATAAAGAAGTGATTTTGAACAATCAGCTGCCGTGTGATCCATCTCCAGTCTCTTGCAGGTTGAACCCCGGTGATTGGATTCTGACTAAAGTCCTCCAGAGAAGAAACTGGAGTGCTCCGCGGTGGGAGGGTCCATTCCAGGTGTTGCTAACTACACCGACAGCCTGCAAGATAGCTGAAAAACCTTCGTGGATCCATCAAAGTCACGTGAAGAGAGTGTTTGCACCACAATAAGACGCCGGTTCCCCCAACTCTCAAGTGATCCCTGGTGGAGGGAAGGGCCGATTGGGTATACCCCGCCTTTCTGTCTTCTCGCCAGTGGTCTACTCACTTGGAGCCCGGGTGTGCCTGGTCGCCCTGAAGAACAAACACATAATAAAGAGTGACCCATCCCACCAAAGAGAAGAACCAATGACAACACCAGGGACGCCTGAAATACACGAAATCAGCCCGATGAATCCAGGAGAAGAAGAGTCACTAGCACCAGCCCCAAAGCTGTTGTGCTTAAGTGCTTGTCACTTTCAACGGAAACGGCTCATGTGTCGCCTAATCTGTCTGATGGCCGTCATCTTAGTGATGATGCTCTTCTGGCTGATACCTGGAAGAGCCCCCAGAACAGCACCAACTATTCCCCGTCTCAAGAGGTGGACCCATGACAATTCCCATCTGACCGAAATGACCCAAGATCACCTTCACCCATGGATGAATAATGCCTGGTACCGATACCTGTACAACACAATAGAAGACAAAGACTGTTATGTCTGTTCCCATATGCCTAGTACTTCAGTCTATCCCACCATATATGGTCATATGATGAGCAGCCACTGGCAAAGTGAATGTGCAGCCAGTTTCGCCAGCATTGGAAGACAACATTATGTAATCAGAATTGGAGCTTCACTCCCAGGGGCAAAAACAAAAGGCCTGAAGAATGGAACCTGTGACGACAAATTCTGGGTAGATATGACAGTAAAAAACAGAAATGCTTCTGTCCCTTTCCCTGTTTTTATGACCCCTACAGAGAAGCAGCATCCTCTGTGCTTCTACCAAGCAGCAGAGCAAGGACGCCACCCCCTGGGCCAGACCAGCAACTGCAACACAACCTATGGAACAGTACCATACGGGACAGTCAAACTACATCGACAGGTAAATGGTACTTATTGGGTACAAGGTATGGCATGGCTGTGCGGACAGCGTGCATACTTTATGCTGCCACCCAATTGGTCAGGATGCTGTGCACCTATCTTCATTTCAGATCACACTTTTAAGATAACAGTGCACAACAAGACCAGAGTTAAGCGCGATGTAGAAATCAAGCCTCATGATTCAATCCTTGGAACTGACGTTCCAGAGAACTTCAAACTCTGGAACACCGGCGAGAAGGTAGTCCACGCTCTGTTTCCCTGGACAGGAGTAGGAAAGCACGCACTACGAATAGAGACTTTAGACTATCGTTTTGGACTGTTTTTGAACGCTTCCACCCGCATTGACAAATCACAGAATGAAGAAATTGATGCAATCCGCATCACTGTCATGCAACACCGAGTAGCTTTAGACATTATTCTTGCAGAGAAAGGAGGTCTCTGCATATTGTTTAACAAGACATGTTGCACTTACATACCTGACAACATACACTCATTAAACATGACAAATTCTTTGAATGTTCTGAAACAACTGAGAGACGCTCAGCAACAGGACTACGTAACCGATGAGCAAGGCTGGTGGGACTGGTTGCTGAACGGCTCCTGGAAATCTTTGCTGATTAAAGGCCTGTTGGCCCTCTGCAGTATGATGTTACTATTTTGCATTTTTGCTGCTTGCATTATCCCTTGTCTGAGACGCATGGTGATGAATATGTTTAACCATACTTTAGGAAATTATGTCTTGATCCAGAGAAATGTTGAGGATCCCTTTCGCGAGTATGATATGCTAAACATAGAGGAAAGAGTGGAGAATTTCTATTCTTATTAGGAGCTGTTGTTTAAATACTTCACTGAATGACATGCAAGTTGAAAATGTGATTTAACAAGTGACTATGCATTGATATAAACCTGTGAAATATATTAACATCAGGAGGGAAATGTTAGAGATTTTCTACATTATACATTATAACCAAATCTCTATAATACAATATAATCAAGTGTGCCTTATATTCTAACCAAGTATGCCTTATATTTTGTGTGTTCATATATTTTCACATAACCAAGCTTATTGTTAAAGAGAACATAATGCATTCCTTACCTTAGTGTGTGATGTCAGATAAGCATGATATACTTCTGCATTGTTATTTTCAGTATGTGTGCAAGGTCAGATAAGCTGAGATAATGCCTGACCTCTCCCTTTACAGTTAAAAGAGGAAGTACTATGTAACTTACTTTCACTATAAATAAAGAACCAAGCCTGCGCTCAGTGTGTGTGTCTTCTCAGAGACATTCACACCCGTGCGCACGTCTTCTAATTACTCTCTGAGTCGGTCTGCAGTTGTCTCATTTCTCTTATCTGTGTTTGAACTAATGTCAACCCCTGACAAACCTGAAAGCAAGTAAATACTTTCTCTGCTGCCTTATGGTAAACTTTGGCAATATTGATAAAGAACAACACTGGCTGATGATGAAATACAGTCAGCTGGCATGGTGACACTGCCAGTATTAACCTGCAGGGCTGGACTGGGACAGAAAATCGGGCATTTTGACTACAGACCGGCCCACCAGGTATTAAAGCCATAAAGCCTTTGAATGAAAACAAATGCTGTTGTGACAGTGATATACACTGTCTTGTTGGTATATATATGATTTCTATACATTTTACGTCAGATAAAAACTTTGGTTGTAAGATTTAGATAATTATTTAATAAAAGCTAGATATTTTAAATGAGAATAAGAAAGAAAAGTATTTCTTTGTGCCCCACCTCTCCCTGTTAATGCCCTACCTGGCCCCCTGGGAACACTTTCCTAGATCCACCCCTGCACAGTTACCAGCTGTCAGCTACTTAGAAAAAGGATCCTGGTGTTATTTGTCTCTCAGAAACAGTTCATAACTTCCCTTCAACTCATTCATGTCACCTAAAAGGTAAACCTGTTTCTCCATGACCTGTTCAGCTCTGATGATTCAGTAAGGACATCTCCTGGTTTCATGCTCATGTTTCCCTCTCATCACACATCCAAACCGATATCATGACCAGCAGCTTTACAGCTGTGGCTCCAGCAAACATCAGCTGATACTAGAAATTAATATTAAATAAATTCTAACAACAGCTGATCAAGCTTAAACGTGCTGCTGCTGTTTAGCGCGACATCCGCTGGTTTCCTGTTTCTGGCACAAAGTGGGCGATAAATAAACAAGAGAGAAAAGCTGATCATTGATCAGTTTCATGATTGAAGTAGCAACAGGAGAGGCAGGGGGAGAGAATGAGAGAAGAAGAGGCAGCTGTGCAGCGTAACGACAGAATAACTCCAGCTTTGTGTCTTTTTTTCACTATAGCGAAAGTCCGGGACAAACTGCCTCTCTTCTCAGCTCAATACGAAACGTGTAATATTTTCTCTGATTGAGGGACCATTCCATTTTTTTATGGAGCCGTTGGCAACTCTACTAACTAACCTTATGAATAAAATAAAGTTCACTATCAGTAACATCATAGCACCCACCCAGCTGTATGTAAACTCCGTCAAGCTGGCTAGAACGCAGTATGAGTTATTGCAACTGAGGGTAAAAAGTCAGCACAACGAAAATAAACTCCACCTAAACTTGGTTTATATCTGACCCAGATAGACTGCAGGTCATAACTTCTTACCTGGAGTTCAGTTCACCTGACACTCGGACTGGCGGCTGCCTCGGGGCTCTCCTCCTGCCTCCCCTTCCCTCATCCACCTGCTGGCCTCTGTGGAAGCCCCGCCATAGCCACCACCAAATAACTGAGTTATTTTTACACATCGACCTACATCTGGCCAATCCACCACCTCTCATTGTTCATGCCCTTACAAAAATAAATAAAAAATAAGTCACCGGGCATATGCCCGGTATGCCCGATGGCCAGTCCAGCTATGTTAACCTGCAACCAAATCTGCAGCTCCATACAGCAATGTTACGACTTAGATTATATCTTATAACGCATAACTCTTATGTTAGCTGCCCTCAGTAGCACACTGTCTGAAATATTCGACGGCTGCAATAATTCTTTAAGTGTTATTTTTTCCTTGGTATTCTAATTTCACCAAAGTTTACTAAACTCAACAAACTTAATATTACTTACCGGGACATTTATTCTGTCCTCATTTTCTTTCACTGAAAAATTGTTTCCTGCAGTGCCGTCTTTCGTGCTTGGCTCTCCTACCTTTGCTAACGTGATGCGCATAGCGCAGAAGCCGATGCTGCATTCACTTACACTCGGATATCTGAGCTTCACCGTGAAAACATAATCTGACATTTGATATTTGATTGAATTTTATTGTTTTGCCTTTGGGGTGGCACCTGGGGTGGCCTGTGCCCCCCCAGGCCACCCCGCTGGACACGCCACTGCCTGTTTGGATCGCTTGGAACCCCTGCCAAGACAAAGCACACTTGCCCCAGATCAACTGTGTTTGAATGTATGTGTGTAGCAGCATAAGCGTTGTATGTATTTTATACTCTCATAGTCACTTGTAAATACACTTTTTGTAGTTGCATCAAGCAAGCCACGTTCACAAAGTGAGATCAAAGTGACACGCAACCATAGCAATGGTCTCTGCTATATAATGTGGCCCATCACACATAACTGTCTTCGTCACATAGGGTTGCCAACCGTCCCTTAAAAAACGGAATCGTCCCGTATTTAGAAACAAAAGTACACATCCCGTATTGAGCTAATAAGGGACGCACTTTGTCCCGTAATACAGTGAGAATCAAAAGTAGTCTATAAATGTTAATGGAATTAACGCTTTGTTTGAAAACATAATTCCCAGCCCCTCTCCTGCTTTGTGACCAATGAGCTGACAGCACACTTATGACAATTCGAGTATGACAATTCAGATTACCGCTCATCTCATTGGTCGAGGAAAGGTCGCTTACGGAGAAAATACCGGAAGACAACAGATGACCACAACAACAAGCCTGGCCAACAGGGTAACAAACGCCGACACTGCGGTGCAAGTCTCGGACGACAGTACACCTAAAGCTGAGCAAACACTGTGCGATTTTTTTTTAAGTCACGTTATTCAGCTCCTGCTCAAACTGCACGATTGACTTGCAGGGGTTAGAAGCTCGTAGGTCACGATGCTCTGATGCGACCTGAGAGCTCACCCTGTGCGTCCATAAAATGAAGGTTATAGCAGAAAATCTGTCGCTCACTCTCCCTCTCTCTTTCACTCACACAGACACACCATCAACTTTTCTAAATTGCTAATGAAAAACACTGATCAGGCAGCTGTGATTGAGCAGCAATGCAAATTCAACTATTTTCACGGTTGTTGTGGTCGTGATGATTTTGTGATGCCACATCGAAAAGGCTTGGATGGGCTTTCCAAAGTTCTACAAGTTGTGCCTCCATCGCTTGTGGATAGTGCACACGCTGCACTGCTGTGCTATTCGGTCTTTTTCACCGACGTTTACGTGTTTGCGCGTGAGCAGTGTGAGCGGCTGCAGTGACACCCTCACAAGAGATTGATGATCGGGAGCTGCTCGAGGTGTTAATCACTTCTCGTTACCCCACGTATACTACACGATGCACAATGAAGGCCAAAATCGGGCCGATCACCAAAACGGTCGCACGACTCAAAAATTGGCTCAAAATGGGCCTAAAACCGCACAGTGTAAGCCCAGCGTTAGAGCAGAAATGTTTGTTCCCCTCAGAGAAAGGGAAGAATGGGAAAAGGAAAACACCTGGCTGGAAAAAGTTAATATGGGCATGTGCAGTGAATATCAGCGCTATGCGGCCAGAAGTGTGATAATATAACTTATTTTGTGTAATAAACAACCGCAAGGATAGATGATTACAACAAATTGATGACTAATACATAAAAGTAATAGATAGATGAATAATGATGATGAGTTATGATGCTTAATCATGGGAACAAGCGGGTTTACAAACAGGAGCAGCTGATTAGCATTAGAAAAGCTTAAATAATACCTCAACTGAAGCCAATTGTACTAAATGCACTAAATGTGCACAGTTACAAGAATATTTTTCTTTCTATTGTTTTCTATTATTTTAAGTTAAGCAGGACAGAGTTCTTTTAAAGAAAGATTTACTTATATTCTCAAAAGTTAAGCATGACAGGCTTCTGTTTAAGAAAGAGACAGTAAAGTGTTAATGTTGTCATTTTGAGCTAAAAATAAATGGCTAAATGATCGTTTGTTTCACACGTGTTCATATCACAAAGAATAGAATATGCATCTACTTAAATCAAATTCAAGTCACATGGTTAAAAAAAATAATTTCACACACAAAAAAAGAGCTAGAAAATTCACCACACTGGGAAGGGTGAAGACAACTGGGTTGCCCGGCCCTGGCCACGAGGTGTCCCTTATTTATTTTTTAGGGAGTTGGCAACCCTATGGTCACATAAGGCAGCGGTCTCCAACCTTTTTTGCGCCACGGACCGGTTTATGCCCGACAATATTTTCACAGAAAAAAAGATTTATTCATAACACACGTGAAAAGACCCAGGAAAACCGAGTTAATGATGAAAACGATAACAAAATAACGCTGAAAACCAATAAAAACCCTGAAAATCATACATTTCACACCTGAGCCTCAACTCAGAACTTGGAAATTCTGCCTTCCGAGTAGGAAGATGTAGTTAACACCAGACTGCAGATGAGCTGCATACAGGGCTGGACTGTGACAGAAAATCGGGCTGGGCATTTTGACTAGCTCACCAGGTATTATAGGAAAAGCCTTTGAATGAAAACAGACGCTGTTGTGACAGTGATGTACACTGTCTTGTTGGTATATGTATGATTTCTATACATTTTACATCAGATACAAACTTTGGTTGTAAGATAATTTTTTTATTAAAAGCTAGACATTTTAAATGAGAATAAGAAAGAAAAGTACAGTGGGGCAAAAAAGTATTTAGTCAGCCACCGATTGTGCAAGTTCTCCCACTGCAAGTTCTATGTGTCAGTGGATCTCCAACTTCCTAACTGGCAGACCACAGGCAGTAAGGATGGGCGGACATGTCTCAGCCTCCACCACTCTCAGCACTGGAGCCCCCCAGGGGTGTGTTCTGAGCCCCCTGCTGTACTCTTTGTACACATATGACTGTGTGGCCACTACCAGCTCCACCACCATCATCAAGTTTGCTGACGACACCGTCGTGGTGGGCCTGATCTCTGATAACAACGAGACGGCCTACCTGAAGGAGATTAGGAATCTGGAGAACTGGTGCCAGAGGAACAACCTCCTTCTAAACGTCAGTAAGACAAAGGAGCTGATAGTGGACTTCAGCACTAAGCAGGAGAGGAACTACCAGACCCCCGTCATCAACGAGTGCCCAGTGGAGAGAGTGGACAGCTTCAAATACCTCGGAGTTCACATCACGCAGGACCTGTCATGGTCCTGTCACATCAACACCATGGTGAAAAAGGCCCGTCAGCGTCTCTACCACCTCAGACGCTTGAGAGACTTCCAACTGCCCTCCAAGGTGCTCAGGAACTTTTACTCGTGCACCATAGAGAGCATCCTGGCGGGAAACATCTTAACCTGGTTCGGGAACAGCACCATGCAGGACAGACGAGCTCTACAGAGGGTTGTGCGGTCAGCTGGGCGCACCATCCGCTCCGAGCTCCCTGACCTGCACTCAATCTACAGCAGGCGGTGCTGGACCAAGGCCAGGAAGATCGTGAAGGACCTCAGCCATCCCAACAACAGACTGTTCTCTCTGTTGAGGTCAGGAAAGCGATTCCGCTCCCTGAAGACCAACACAGAGAGACTGAGGAGGAGCTTCTTCCCGCAGGCGATACGGTCTCTCAATCACACCACCACACAGTACTGACCCACACATACAGTTCTTACACACACACTGGACTTTCTGGACTTTGGTTTTGCACAACACTGGTCACTATATTCTTCATTTCCGGTTAATACTTGTACAGCTGCTGTTATTGTGTATATATTTATTTATATTTAGATTTCTTCATACATTCTTATATAGTTCTATATTGTGTATTGTGTATTTTGTTGTACAGTTATTTTATTTTCAACTTTAATTTATATATTTATCTTTATCTTATTCTTCCCAGTTAAATTTACCCTTCATTCTAATTTGTGTTGTACAGTTATTTCATTTTTAACCTTAGTTTATATTCTATTCCTTCCTAGTTAAATTTACCCTTTTTAATTTTTCATATTTATTTCCTATCTTATTCATAGCCTTTTCCTTTTTTTGTTTTCTTTAGGTCACGAGCAGTTGTCCAAGCATTTCACTACATATCGTACTGTGTATGACTGTGTACGTGACAAATAAAATTTGAATTTGAATTTGAATTTGAAATTTGAATTTAAAATGATGACAGAGGTCAGTAATTTGCACCAGAGGTACACTTCAACTGTGAGAGACAGAATGTGAAAAAAAAATCCATGAATCCACATGGTAGGATTCGTAAAGAATTTATTCGTAAATCAGGGTGGAAAATAAGTATTTGGTCAATAACAAAAATACAACTCAATACTTTGTAACATAACCTTTGTTGGCAATAACAGAGGTCAAACGTTTACTATAGGTCTTTACCAGGTTTGCACACACAGTAGCTGGTATTTTGGCCCATTCCTCCATGTAGATCTTCTCGAGAGCAGTGATGTTTTGGGGCTGTCGCCGAGCAACACGGACTTTCAACTCCCGCCACAGATTTTCTATGGGGTTGAGGTCTGGAGACTGGCTAGGCCACTCCAGGACTTTCAAATGCTTCTTACGGAGCAACTCCTTTGTTGCCTGGGCGGTGTGTTTTGGATCATTGTCATGTTGGAAGACCCAGCCTCATTTCATCTTCAAAGTTCTCACTGATGGAAGGTGATAGGTTTGTAGCTTGAACCCATCCGCTGGAACGTTGAAGACAATATAATTACACTGCAAAGCAAGACACAAGTAGGCAAGGTTCTTCATGTTTACTCATGCATGAGGGAGATCTGGCTGGAGCCAAGCGTCGTCCCACCACTTGACCTCCATCAGACTCTCAGCCAGGCTCCCCATAGCACTCATTAACATATGACGTCTACATACACACAAAGAGTACCTTGCCTGTGGGTGTGTGTGTGTGTGTGTGTGTGTGTGTGTGTGTGTACTGCTGATCAAAGGGTCAAACATCCTTGGTCAGGAAGAGGGTAGCCTCCCCCTCACCCTAGATGGTTCACCCTAGAAAACACGGTGAGGAAGTCCTGCAGTTCATCTAAACAAAGAGCACTTAGACTAGAACAGACGCAACTACGTTAATCCTACCATAAAACAATAAGACACGGTACGACCTCTCATGCTCCCAGAGTGCTGTCTAATACACACAAAGTTTGAAGACTATCAAGGATCAAAACCTCTACCAATCTACAACTAATTACAAAACTCTAAGCATATATAAGTAAATATTTCTAAGCATAAATAACAATCAACAATACAAATCTAACAGAAGGAGGTTTTGGCTTAAAATCTCACGATACATGGCCCCATTCATTCTGTCCTTAACACGGATCAGTCGTCCTGTCCCCTTGGCAGAAAAACAGCCCCATAGCATGATGTTTCCACCCCCATGCTTCACAGTAGGTATGGTGTTCTTGGGATGCAACTCAGTATTCTTCGTCCTCCAAACACGACGAGTTGAGTTTATACCAAAAAGTTCTACTTTGGTTTCATCTGACCACATGACATTCTCCCAATCCTCTGCTGTATTATCCATGTGCTCTCTGGCAAACTTCAGACGGGCCTGGACATGCACTGGCTTCAGCAGCGGAACACGTCTGGCACTGCGGGATTTGATTCCCTGCCGTTGCAGTGTGTTACTGATGGTGACCTTTGTTACTTTGGTCCCAGCTCTCTGCAGGTCATTCACCAGGTCCCCCCGTGTGGTTCTGGGATCTTTGCTCACTGTTCTCATGATCATTTTGACCCCACGGGATGAGATCTTGCGTGGAGCCCCAGATCGAGGGAGATTATCAGTGGTCTTGTATGTCTTCCATTTTCTGATAATTGCTCCCACAGTTGATTTTTTCACACCAAGCTGCTTGCCTATTGTAGATTCACTCTTCCCAGTCTGGTGCAGGTCTACAATACTTTTCCTGGTGTCCTTCGAAAGCTCTTTGGTCTTGGCCATGGCGGAGTTTGGAGTCTGACTGTTTGAGGCTGTGGACAGGTGTCTTTTATACAGATGATGAGTTCAAACAGGTGCCATTCATACAGGTAACGAGTGGGGGACAGAAAAGCTTCTTACAGAAGACGTTACAGGTCTGTGAGAGCCAGAGATTTTCCTTGTTTGAGGTGACCAAATACTTATTTTCCACCCTAATTTACGAATAAATTCTTTGCAAATCCTACCATGTGGATTCATGGAATTTTTTTTCACATTCTGTCTCTCACAGTTGAAGTGTACCTCTGGTGCAAATTACTGACCTCTGTCATCATTTTAAGTGGGGGAACTTGCACAATCGGTGGCTGACTAAATACTTTTTTGCCCCACTGTATTTCTTTGTGCCCTCCTTTCCCTGTTAATGCCCTACCTGCCCCCCTAACAAAACTTTGCTAGACCTGCCCCTGCACAGTTACCAGCTGTCAGCTACTTAGAAAAGGATCCTGGTGTTATTTGCCTCTCAGAAACAGTTCATAACTTCCCTTCAACTCATTCATGTCACCTAAAAGGTAAACCTGTTTCTCCATCACCTGTTCAGCTCTGATGATTCAGTGAGGACATCTCCTGGTATCATCTTCATGTTTGCCTCTCACCACATATCCAAACCGATATCATGACCAGCAGTTTTTACAGCTGTGGCTCCAGCAAACATCAGTTGATACTAGAAATTAATATTAAATAAATTCTAACAACAGCTGACCAAGCTTAAACGTGTTGCTCTTGTTTAACGCGACATCCGCTGATTTCTTCTTTCTGGCGCAAAGTGGGCGATAAACAAACAAGAGAGAAAAGCCGATCAGCTGATCATTGATCAGTTTCATGTGTTGAGAAATCAGTGATACTCCGGTTCTTTTATTCGTCGAAACTTCCAGAGACGCCACCGGAACTCAGTAGTCATTTCACAAAACCTTTATTCATCTTTATTCATCTTCATTTAAGCATGCACTTCTAGAAGGGAAGACGAGGCTGGTGTCCCTCTGCAAAAAATCTTCATCTTTGTTAGTTACAGCCAGCTTTATAGAAGCGACTCCATCATAAAACCCCCTACGGTGTGCTGCAAACTCTGTTTGTGTCTATGTGCACGAGCACATGAATGCCTACATGTGCGCGTTCCCACGTGTCTATGTGAGTGCTCGTGTGTGACTGTGTACACATACCTGTGTGTATGTGTGAGTGCACATGAGTGAGTGTGCGTGTGTATGTGTGTGCGTAACCGTTAAAACACTGTGGGTGTAGGTAACTCCCTAGAGGTCATAAAACCCATCTCCCTTCCAGACCACAGTTATCCAGTTACAAATGTTGAGACCCCCACCCAAACATACTCTGGGGAATTTCCACTCAGTGGGGAAGGGGTCTCCTACAATCTACTCCTAAGTTCACAACAGAATGAGCCCTTTATTATATTAAGGGCAGTATCAGTGTCTCTACAATAGTTCTACATTCTATGATAACACATTTCTAAACTCTAAATCAGCTAAACATTCTACACATGATTGAAGTAGCAACAGGAGAGGGGGGGGGGGGGGGGGGGGGGGAGAATGAGAGAAGAAGACACAGAATAACTCCAGCTTTGTGTCTTTTTCCATTGTAGCTGAAGTACGGGACAAACTGTGTTCCTTTTCACTTCAATACGAAATATTTTCTCTGAATACGAGACGATTCCGTTTTTTAATAATTAACCTTCTGAACATTATGCTAGCGAGTACCCAGTACGAAAAAGTCAGCACAACGATAATAAACTCCACCTAAACTTGGTTTATATCTGACCCAGATAGACTGCAGGTCATAACTTCTTACCTGAAGTTCAGTTCACCTGACACTCGGACGGCATCCGCTTCGGGTCTCTCCTCCTCCTGCCTCCCCTTTCCCTCATCCACCTGCTGGCCTCCACCACTTGCTAATGTTACTAAGTGGAAGCTCTGCGATAGCCGCCACACGAAGTAACAAATAACGACGCTATCTAAATCCCAGTAATGATTAACGCGTTCCTGATTTTGGCATAATAACTAGTTACCGTACTCGTTACTACAATAGTAACGTAGTTACTGTAACGCGTTACCTAATAATGCGTTAGTCCCAGCACTGGTCAGCAGTCACCC
The DNA here is from genome assembly GCF_041146795.1 of Maylandia zebra. NCBI lineage: Eukaryota > Metazoa > Chordata > Actinopteri > Cichliformes > Cichlidae > Maylandia > Maylandia zebra. The sequence goes on along the minus strand of NC_135168.1, from coordinate 26,293,486 downwards.
AGCTGAATATCGTGTCTTGGGACAATGATGTGGCCTCTGTCTAATATTTAATTATAGCTGGTGAAAAAGAGCTGTTCAGTATTTGTACGTTATCATTAAATTCAGGCCTGTATACTAAAACTCATATGCTTTGGCATAGGAGCTGGTTTCTGGTGTCTATTATTCACTTTTTATCTTTTTTTAATTACTTTCTTGCATAATCCTATTCCCTCTCCCCCAACTGGTCACACCCCTGCCTGAGCATGGTCTGCCAGTTAAAAGGAAGTTTTTCCTTCCCACTGTCGCCAGTGCTTGCTCATAGTGTGATTGTTGGGGCTTCTTTCTAATATTGTAAGGTCTTACAATATAAAGCACCTTGAGGCAACTGTTGTAGTGAATTGGTGTTTAAATAAATAAAACTGTATTGAACTGAACTGAAATAATACTTTCTGTCAGACGGCATGGGTGAGCCATCACTTTACTAACAGGATGATAGCCATTTCACTCTCAGCCAGCCACTGTCATCTAGCTTATAGCTTGTGTCTCACAGTAGAGGTCCAGAGTCCATCAACATCACACGTATCAATAATCATCTCATCATCATGGTTGCTTGTCTGTTACGGCTCAAACTACAGAGCACCTATCTCAATCCAACTGCTTCTATTTTATCTTTGGACAGTTGAAACTTTAAAGTAAGAACAATAATTATCCCAGAGCAATGTTCTTGCAAAATTCCCACCGGGACATTGATTAGATGATCAAATGCAGACAGCATGAATGAAAGTGAGGGTTTTTCAGGACAGGAGAGGAAGAAAGCAAAATGTTTTTTTCTGTCTTAAATAATAAATGTGCATGTTGTAAGTAGAGATGGCACGATACCACTTTTTTATGTCCGATACCGATACCGATATCATAAATTTGGATATCTGCCGATACCGATATGAATCCGATATAGTGTTTTTTAATCAACAAAACTGTTTTTTTTAAATATCTTGCTGCATTTTGTATAAGTTCATACTCAAGTTTAAAACAACTACACTAAAGCTATTCTGTTATACCTGTATGCAAAAAAAATATTTCATAGTTCAGCAATACTGATCAATCTAATAAACCTACACCATCCTCCCTATTCTGGTATTTTAAAGAGTACTTAGCGTAAATATTAAGCAACCTAACTAATAGGGTTCCAACTCCCAGCAACAACAAAAATAAATAAATAAAAAATAGGGAACCACCCCTCACGCTCCATCTCATGATGCTTAATCGACGTAATCAACCTTAATTTGATGCAGTGTAAAAAAAAATGCAGAGAAATCAATTATTTTTCAATATATTAAAATATTAAATTCAACATCTTTCTTCAACAAAATTGCAGACTGCACAGATGGTACCTTCCCAAAGGAAAAAGTACTATAGCTTACTAGGGTATATATATTAGACTTAATAGTTACTATATATATTAATGGACTTCTATTCATTTTACATCAAATTAAAACTTTGGGTGTCAGATAATTATTTATTAAAAGCTAGATGTTAAATGTTAAATCTAAATATTATATTTAATCTAAATCTAAATGTTAAATCTAAATATTATATTTAAATCTAAATGTTAAATGTTAAATCTAAATGTTGCAGGAAACTAAATATTTAGCTAACATGCAAATTTATTCGCTTAGCTTGTACAGCTCAACATCTGAAGATCCGTTTTGTCGGCCATGGGGTGCGACGATTGTGAAGTGGAGATTGCAGCTGCTGAGGGTGCACTACTGCTGAATCTTTGGATGGCCAACAAAACGGATCTTCCGATGTTTTCAGCTTCTCACCGCCATGAGCTGCTTCAGTTTACCAGCATGCCCAGAGAAGGGACAGTCAGGGGAGAGCAGACACAACCTGACCACCAGCACACTTTCGCGCCGCAGGATTCGTAAAGCCTTTGTTTTGGTATTTCCGTTGATCCATACAAGCTAAGTATTAGCTAAATATTTTGTTTCCTGTAATATTTAGATTTAACATTTAGATTTAAATATAATATGTAGATTTAACATTTAGATTTAATATTTAAAATTGTGTTTTAAATATAAATAGGTTACAAATATTTTACTAAATGTTGTAAAGAACTTTTCTTTTTTTACCAAAGCATATAGTTAGGGCTGGTGACCCTGAATCCCCCTTTAGTTATGCTGCAACAGTCATAGGCTGCCGGGGGATTCCCATGATGCATTGAGCTTTTCCTGTCTGGTCACCTTTCTCACTCACTATGTGTTAATAGACCTATCTGCAATGAATCATACCTTCTATTAATCTCTGTCTCTCTTACACAGCATGTCTTTTATCCAGTCTTCCTTCTCTCACCCCAACCGGTCGCAGCAGATGGTCGCCCCTCCCTGAGCCTGGTTCTGCCACTCCTGTTAAAAGGAAGTTTTTCCTTCCCACTGTTGCCAAAGTGCTTGCTCATAGGGGGTCATATGATTGTCGGGTTTTTCTCTGTATCTATTATTGTAAGATCTACTGTACCTTGAGGCAACTGTTGTTGTGATTTGGCGCTATATAAATAAAATTGAATTGAATTGAATTTTTTTTTAAGAAAGACTCTGAAAAAACATGTTTTTATAAGGTTTTGAGCTAAATGTGGAAAAATGTTGCCTTTAATTTCAGCATGTTTCACGTTACAAACGGGGCCCCGTATTTACCAACATATACAGAATTTGTTGTTCACGAATCAGGTGAGATCTGTAGGGCTACTATCATAAATCATACTTAATTTGATCTCATTACAGTTACTGACATTTTGGAATAAATTGTAATTGTAATGATGATCATGAAAATAATAATTAAAAAAAAATTACTGTCGTTTCCTGTTTCATATGTTAGGCTATCCCCTCTCTGTCTCCTCTTTAATTTTGGTATTTCCACCATTGCCGGAAACCAAAACAAATCACACAAAAGAGGCTCTAATGTAAGCGTCCTGTTAATGTTGGTGGCGTCAGTTACACAATGAACCCGGAGCCAGCACAACAGAGCCAGCAGTGCACGGGCAGGAATGCATTTCTTACTTGGAAATTTAAAGAAGAAAGGGAGGGGCAAAATCTGACCGTGCAATGCAAACTGTTTGCCAGCAACCAAGCTGCTCTCAGCGTCAAAAGACTCCACCTCCAACCTAAAGAAACATCTGGAAGTAAGTTATTTTCTAAAAACTAATGTTAGCCTACCTACTGCAACTACCTTGTTTTAATTGTGGTAGCTACCTTATGTGCCATTTTAGTATGTTCGATGCACTATTGCTGTGTGATTTATTACTATTACTGAAGGCTACTCGCCACTGAGCTAACATTGGTAGCTGGCTTTAGCTGAGGTTAGTTCATAGACTGCAGACTGTTAGATTTGATGGATAGGATTAACAACCTGCTAGGTGCAAATAATTATGTGCAGTTCTGAAAGGAGTCTATGAACTAACCTCAGCTAATGCCAGCTACGAATGTTAGCTTGGTGGCGAGAAGTCTTTAGTAATAGAAATAAATTCCACAGCAATAGCACATTCACGTGGTTGTAAAAAGCATGACAATATACTAAGTAATCCAATGTATTCAGAATAAGTTAAATTGAAATTTAATAGATTACGTTAAAAACTACATTTTGGGCCATGTATTCTGTAGTGGAATACATTTTAAAAGTAACCTTCCCAACACTGTCTTTATTAACTGTATGATCCCGAGTGTGGTTATGATTAGTTTAATTGCTCATTCCACAATAGCACTAAACAGGTCCTATTTTAATTCATGTTTTACACATGTAACATCTGCTTAGTATAGTAGGGTTAAACTTATAGACTAGATTCGAGAGGAGTAAAATAAATTTGAGAGAATTGAGTGTTGAACAGCCGGCAGATTTATTACATTGTTAAAGTGGTGCAATACCCTGTCATGGTCCTGGGTCGTGACCCAGCGCTTTAAGTTTATTATTATCATTTTCCAATTTATTATCATGATTATTACTATTGTTTGAGTTCTACGTGTTATATTCGGTCTGCGTCTGTATCTGTCTGTCTATGGTGTCACCCCGTCTGTTTGTGAATCTGTCTGTTTAGTTCAATGTCTTGTCTGGTTCCATGTGTCTGAGTTTCCTGTTTTATTGTGAAGGTCTGTGTCGTATGTGAGTGTGCTCAGTTTACGTTTCCCCTGTCTCGTCAGCTGTGATTTCTCCCAGGTGTGTTCCCCTCCTGTCTCTCATCCCTTGATTACTGCCGTCTGTGTATTTAAGCCCTGTGTTTCTCTGTGTCAGTGTCGTGTCGTACCATCAGATTATGCCTGTGTGTTTCGGTTCTCCATAGTCCATGTTCACTTCATGTTTTGTTTTCGTACCAGCAATAAAGCTGAGGTTTTTGAGTTTCAATTCAGTCTCAATTCAATTCCAGAGTCTCAGAGTCTCGCATTTGGATCCTCCTCTCCATCCGCCTGCACACAGAGCCCTGACAGAATGACGCGACCAGTAATGGATCCAGCGGACTCCCTGTGCAAGCGCAGCTGCCGTTTTGACGGGACCCGGCTAGCGCTTGGAGGGCCTCCGTGCTGCCGTTCCTCGCTGACAGCCCACTCGTCTGCTTCCTCCCCGCGGACGTCCCGGTCTCACAGAAAACGCTCCAGCTGGTCCCGGGAGGATTACTACGAGCCTGCAAGCAACCAGTTTACGCCTGCACAGGTGTTCTACAAAATGTTAGGGATTATTATCGTGCCGCCTGACTCACCCGGCATTTCCACATCACAGCACCACACCGTGAAAACTATAAAGATGCACAAACAAATACCATTAAACATTCAAGTAGAAAGTGCAGAAATGTTCGCATTTTACTATAGAAAATTATTTTGATTAACCCAAATAGTGATATTGACATAAATCAATAGTTTTTAAACTATTTATGTTACAGCATTTAATAAAATAAATTAACAACAACCTTTCTGTGTCTTAAATACATAAACAATCGTTTGCAATCATTAACCAACCTCTTTCTGCTTCCAAGGGTGCTAATCATGCTGAATCAGCTAGCCAACCTCCTCCATGCGCATCTCTTAGCCAGTCTTTCCACACCACAAACAAATGACATGCATACACAATAAAAAACGAATTCAACCACATTGAGTAAACTTTCAAAGTTATAGCATGTGACAGATAAATAAAACACATAGTTTTGCATGAGTACCCTCAAAAACAAACGCTTTTACTCACTCTGAAGCAACATGTTTGCGTCGCCTCACCGAGAACAGAACAGGAAGTCTGACACAATAAAAGAGGAAGTGCTAAGGTACTCTTCAAAATAAAAGTGCAAAGTAAAGTGGCTTTGCCGGCATTTACAGTAGTTCTGAGAACGTGTATTTTCCTCCTGGTTCAAGAGACTGTGCTCCTGATGTTCCTTCGGACCCAGGAGTTAGAACTGTTTTGTCTGGAACTCTTCATTCTGGGGCTGTTTATTCAGTCAGCTGATCAGCAGCCACCTTCAGCTCAGTCAGCTGATCAGCAGCCACCTTCAGCTCAGCCAGCTGCTCAGCAGCCACCTTCAGCTCAGTGTCCAGTGTCCCCTGCTCAGCAGCCGACCGTAGCTCAGTGTCCAGTGTCCCCTGCTCAGCAGCCACCCGTAGCCCAGTCACTCCACCACCATCACTTTCATCTCAAGTTCAGTCTTCACCCCCGCTGTCCATAGCTCAGGTTCTACCACATTCAGACTTTCTCCAAACCTTGTTACAGTCCATAGCCCAGTCAGTAGCGCAGTTAGTGGAGGAATCATTAGCTTTGTCATCTGCTAAATCAGCCACTCATCTTCACCCTCGGTCAGGGGTCCCTATTGCCTCTGGCCGTGCATCTGCTCCAGCTGGAGGGCCCGAGGAGCCCATCTGGCCTCAGGTTTCGTCCCTGCCAGAGGCCCGTGTGCCTGCTGGTTCTGTTTTGCTCCTGCCAGAGGCCCGTGTGCCTGCTGGTCCTGTTCTGTTACTGCCAGAGGCCCGCGCGCCTACTGGTTCCGATCTGTCCCTGCCAGAGGCCCGCGCGCCTGCTTGTTCCGTTCTGTGCCTGCCAGAGGTCCCCGCACCTGCTGGTTCTGTTCTGTCTCTGCCAGAGGTCCCCGCACCTGCTGGTTCTGTTCTGTGCCTGCCAGAGGTCCCCGCACCTGCTGGTTCTGTCCTGTGTGTGCCAGGGGCTCCAGTGCCTACTGGTTCTGAGACGGTTTTCACTGGGGGGCCTGAGGAGCCCGTCCAGCTTCCTGCCTCGTCAGCTGGAGGGCCCGAGGAGCCCGTCCAGCCCCAAGACTCATCATCCTCGCCAGCTGCAGCCTCATCATCCTCACCAGCTGCAGCTCCGGGTTCACCCTCGCCTGGTCCAGCTTCGGCTTCACCCACGCCGTCGCCCGGTCCAGCCTCCTCATCAGCTTCATCGACTTCGCCCGGTCCAGCCTCCTCATCATCTTCATCGGCTTCGCCTGGTCCAGCCTCTGCCTCAGCTTCGCCTGGTCCAGCTTCAGCTTCACCCACGCCGCCGCCTGGTCCAGCCTCCCCATCCGCTTCAACTTCGCCTGGTCCAGCCTCCGCTTCAGCCTCGTCTGGTCCAGCTTCAGCATCCTCATCAGCTTCACCTGGTCTAGCTTCAGCATCCTCATTAGCTTCGCCCGGTCCAGCATCTGCTTCAGCTTCACCCGCTTCACCTGGTTCGGCCTCTGCTTCGGCTTCGCCTGGTCCAGCTACTGCCTCGCCTGGTCCAGCTACTGCCTCGCCTGGTCCAGCCTCTGCTTCTGCCTCGCCTGGTCCAGCCTCTGCTTCTGCCTCGTCTGGTCCAGCCTCCTTCTCACCTGGTACTGCGGGGGCCACGCAGCCTTCTGGTCCCCAGCTGCCGCCTCAACATCGTCGGTCATCTGCCAGGCCGCATGTTGGGCATCTTCGCCACCGTGGCCGGCCTCCGGACTTGCATTGTCGCCACCGCTGTCGTGAGCACGGTCGGCCCCCAGAACTGTTTCCACGCCGCTGTTGCCGTCCGCACGGTCGGCCCCCAGAACTGTTTCCACGCCGCTGTTGCCATCCGCACGGTCGGACCCCAGAACTGTTTCCACGCCACTGCCTACTGCGTGGCCGGCCTCCGGACCTGCCCCACTGCCGCTGCCTTTCACACGGTCGGCCCCCAGAACTGAACTGTTTTGGCCTCCGGCGCTGTCGGCCTCCAAGTCGGCCCCCTGAACTTGTCCGTCTGGGCCTTTTTGGACTATGTCTCTCCGTCCTGGAACCCCACCGCCCACCATGGTCGGGTCGTTTTCTGTTTTTTGGGTTTTTTTTTTGGGGGGGGGGGGGTTTGGGCAGTTTTTGTGTTTCTGTTGGGCTGTCTGGAGCCAGCCCTTGAGGGGGGGGGGTACTGTCATGGTCCTGGGTCGGTGACCCAGCGCTTTAAGTTCATTATTATCATTTTCCAATTTATTATCATGATTATTATTATTGTTTGAGTTCTATGTGTTATATTCGGTCTGCGTCTGTATCTGTCTGTCTATGGTGTCACCCCGTCTGTTTGTGAATCTGTCTGTTTAGTTCAATGTCTTGTCTGGTTCCATGTGTCTGAGTTTCCTGTTTTATTGTGAAGGTCTGTGTCGTATGTGAGTGTGCTCAGTTTACGTTTCCCCTGTCTCGTCAGCTGTGATTTCTATGGAACGCCAGGACTGCCATAATGAATTAATTAAATACACCATTAAATAATTAATTAAATGTGTCAATAATTAATTAAAATTGGAATTAATTAATTAAATAAATAGTTATGACACATGTAATTAATTAATTATTGACACATTTAATTAATTATTTATGTATTTCACATTTTAATTAATTATTGACACATTTATTTAATTAATTATTGACACATTTAATTAATTATTTAATGATATATTTATTTATTTTATTTTGGCAGTCCTGGCGCCTGGCTCTCATCATGAAATAATTTTATCTGTCAGCCTCACCCATCAAACTCAGGGGGCGGGGTTAACGCTGATCGAGTCAAAACCATTGCTTTGGCCTGGTGGCCATTGTTTCTAGCACACAACAACCGGCATGTGGAAGCTAACAGAACTGAACTTTGAAAAACCCTGTTTGTGTGTCACCAAATACCGTTTTAATATATTTTTAGCCGAGAATGTAGTGGTTTAATCTTCATGTGTCTGGTCGGTTTGTCAAGATACAGCCTCTTTGCAAAAGTGCTTCGATGATTTCGGAGATGTCTGCCCAGTCTCACGGCAAAGCGTGGGATAGACCCGCTCGCCTCGCAAGCAATCCCACAGACAAAGCGCAGGCCCCGGTACACAGCTGTAGTAACCCCCGCTGACTTCTTTTACTGAGGTTATATTTATCGGTGTTTTATTTCCTGATGTTCTTATGTGTCCTACGTGTTTCAGTCGCCAATTCTGAATTATAACTAACATTAAAAACATGTTTAAGGAGGCAAATAAAGGAGAGCAAATAAATCTGTTTAACATCTGATCTTTGGGTTTTTGTTCAGTAATCAGCGCGACCTGTGTATAAACGCATAAAAGAGATAACGTTGGTGTTTCCGTCATGTAGTAACTGCTGGCTTTAACTGTACAAAGGTTGTTCGACACTGTGAAACACATACAGACTTCCATGATGTTCGGCTAATATTTTTATTGTGAATATTAATCATGCTGACCTCGCTCTGTACACCACGCAGCGAGGTCAGCATATCTACGATATCCTCAGCTCCATGAGTTAACACAGTTTCCCAGCTGACTATCTAACTTCCGACTATTCCAGAGACGTGAAAATATACAGCATAAAGAAAAGTGTAAGAGACTCAGCAGCAGATTAGAATAACAGTTATACATTTAATAAATCACCAAATGAATCCAAGAAACGAGCAAACCTGTTCCGACAATTTGAGTTTGTATTCCCTCAGCTGCAGACTCGCTGCTGTTTAAATGTTTGAAAAGGAAGATTAGATATAAACAAACGTCAAACATAGACTCAGTCTGCCTTCACATTTGATATGAGGCCAGCACGTATAGTGGCTGTGTCCTGTTTTAAGATCATACATGTAAAATTGTTGTCTGACCTCCGGCGATCCAGCCGCTCAGAGTCCGTGGTTACCATGTTTACTGCATAAGCAGCTATAATGCTAACAGCTGGCACTGAGGAAGTTTACCGGCAGCATGGGTGTTTATGTTTTTCATTGCAAAAGAACTGTCTGAATGGTTAACTGAAGTTAACTTGGATAAATTATAGTTAAGGAGTATCACAGATAACGCCTATGTGAGCCGTGCGACTGTTCACCACACTGAAATCAGCAGGCTATTACTGAAATACATGTGCTATATCATAAACTATGATATAAATAGGGAGGTCCTATTATGTCAGCGGCTGGGTGGAGGCGAGGAAGAAGGAACCCAAACGCTGGACTCGCAGGTAGGTGACGATTTATTATAAGGAGTGGATGAACAGAACAAAGGGAGAAAATGGCTGGCTGGACGACTGACTGAAGCACTGACTGACTAACTGAACATACAGACGGAGAGACAACATCACAATAACATCAATGACACGACATTGGACTGGTTGAACTGAGGGGCATAAATACACAGGCTGAGTGATGAGAGATTAGAACCTGGTGAGTACACGGCTGAACATAATGAACTAATGATAAACGGGAAGAGGACGGAACATAATGCACATGGACCAAGGCTAACACAATAAAACAGGAAGTGGAACAGGCAGAAGATAAACAGTGAACGTGAACTGAAAATACTGGGTCACCGACCCAGGAACCCTGACAGTACCCCCCCTCCAAAGGCCGGCACCCGACGGCCAAAAGAGAAAGAAAAAAAAAAAACCAGAACAGGGCGGGCGGAGGGGGCCCAGGACGGAGGGATGGAGTCCACACCGAGACAGTTCAGGTGGGCGCCCCCGTGGCCCGTGGCCGAGACGAGACAGTGCAGGTGGGCGTCCACGCGGCCCGTGGCCGAGACGAGACAGTTCAGGTGGGCGTCCACGTGGCCCGTGGCCGAGACGAGACAGTTCAGGGGGCCGACCGTGCGGACGGCAACGGCGACAGCACTGGTCCGGGGGCCGACCGTGCGGAAGGCAACGGCGACAGCACTGGTCCGGGAGGCCGACCGCGCGGAAGGCAACGGCGGCGACGTGGACACAGTTCGGGAGGCCGGCCGTGCGGAAGGCAACGGCGGCCACTCAGGCGAAGGCGGTCCGGGGGCCGGCCGTGCGGAAGGCAACGGCGGCGGCGAAGGAGACGACGGAGCAGTTCAGGGGGCCGACCGCGCGGAAGGCAGCGGCGGCTCTCCAGTGTTAGGCGTGCTGGCCATGGCCTGGTGGGCACAGGACCAGACGAGGCAGGACCAGGCGACGACGGGGCCGGACCAGGCAAAGCACAGGCTGGAGCTGCAGCAGGCGAAACAAAAGCCGAAGACTCTGAGGCTGGGCCAGACGAGGACGCAGACTCTGAGGCTGGGCCAGACGAGGACGAAGACTCTGAGGCTGGGCCAGACGAGGACGAAGACTCTGGAGCCGGACCAGGCGGAGCAGAAGCAGAGGCCAACGCCAGACCGGGCGACGTTGAAGGCGATGCAGAGGCCGGACCGGGCGTGGGTGCAGCTGATGCAGAGGCCGGACCGGGCGTGGGTGCAGCTGATGCAGAGGCCGGACCGGGCGTGGATGCAGCTGAGGCAGAGGCCTGATCAGGCGAAGCAGGCGCGGAGGCCTCTGGCAGGAGGCAGGCAGGGCCAGTAGGCGCGGAGGCCTCTGGCTGGAGACAGGCAGGGCCAGTAGGCGCGGAGGCCTCTGGCTGGAGACAGGCAGGGCCAGTAGGCGCGGGGGCCTCTGGCTGGAGAGCGGCCGGGCCAGCAGGCGCGGAGGCCTCTGGCTGAGGAGCGGCCGGGCCAGCGGGTGCGGAAACCCCTGGCTGAGGAGCGGCCGGGCCAGCGGGTGCGGAAACCCCTGGCTGAGGAGCGGCCGGGCCAGCGGGTGCGGAAACCCCTGGCTGAGAAGCAGGAAGGCTCACAGCTGGCTCTGGGTGCTGTGGCTGCAGGTCCGGGAACTGAACAGGATGGTAGACCGGCGACTGGGAAACAGGGGGCGACTGGACTGACTGGACAGGGGACTGAGCTACAGGAGGTGACTGGAGGACAGGAGGGGACTGAGCTACAGGAGGTGACTGGAGGACAGGAGGGGACTGAGCTACAGGAAGTGACTGGAGGACAGGAGGGGACTGAGCTACAGGAGGTGACTGGAGGACAGGAGGGGACTGAGCTACAGGAGGTGACTGGAGGACAGGAGGAGACTGGACAGCAGGTGAGGGAACTGACTGGAGGGAAAGCTGAACAGCAGGTGAGGGAACTGACTGGAGTGGAGATGCTAAGGGAGGAACAGAGGCAGGCGTGGCTGCTGGCTGAGCTACAGATTGAGCTAGTGACGGAGATAAAATTACGGCTTGGGCTCGTAAGGCTGGTGCCTGGGCAGGGGACAGTTCAGCTAATCTAACTAGGGATAGTGCGAGGGCGTGAAAGGCTGGGTCAGGAGGTGGATGAAGTGGTGAAGTAGCAGGTGGACCGGTTAGCTCCTCCAAGCCTCCAGGGAGGTCAAGCTGGGTTCTGGTTGCCCTCAACCTGGGCGCTGGGACGGGCACGGAAGGTGGCTGGACACCAGTCACCCCCACCTGAGAAACAGAAGCAGGTGTGGAGGTAGACCGGGTCGCAGCTGCCCTCCTCCTGGGAGCTGGCACTGGTGTGGGCGTAGACTGGGCCCCTGTGCTGGTGGGAAATGGCTGAATACTGGGTGTGGAAATAGTGACGGTGTGTGTGTTACTGGCAGGTTTATTGGAGATTGTTCTGATTTTTCTGCCACCACTATTTACAGTCTTTGGGGGAGCAGAGCAGAACAAATCTTCCCAGTCCACAGAATCCTCCAGGAGGGAAACATCCCATGAATGAGAGATGGGTTTATTGTGCGTTTTAAGTGAATAATCAGATGGTGAGTGCGAAAAACAGTCACTGGAGCTCACCATCGGGAGTGGCTGAAAGTAGTCCGTTCTATGGCGGCGTGTGCGCCGCTTTCTCTGGGAAGCGGAAGCGGCCGGGGAAAACAGCAGAGCCTCTGGCGCGGTAGCCTCCGTTGAGCCGAGGTGGGAGGCGTAGCCGTTGTGCCGCGGCGATGGTGGAGGTCCGGCGGATGAGGCGGCGGGTGTGGGAGCGAGGAGCGGAGTGGCGAGAGAGGGAGTGGCCGAAGCGCGGCGTGGAACGTCCACTCTCCACGGCAAATGGTCCGGTACAGGTGAGGCAGCAGGTGGGGGAACGCGGCGTCTCCGAGGCCCGCCCAGAGCCAAGCGAGTGCCCTCGAAGACGTGCTCTCGCTCCGCGAAGAGCCGCTGTCTCTCCTTGAGCTTTTCCGCCCACAAGGAGAGCGCTACCTCCTGCCGCTCGTAGAGGTCCGAGTCCGCTGGGTTCCAAACGTGTCTTCGTGGCACGGTTCGTGTCATTCTGTCAGCGGCTGGGTGGAGGCGAGGAAGAAGGAACCCAAACGCAGGACTCGCAGGTAGGTGACGATTTATTATAAGGAGTGGATGAACAGAACAAAGGGAGAAAATGGCTGGCTGGACGACTGACTGAAGCACTGACTGACTAACTGAACATACAGACGGAGAGACAACATCACAATAACATCAATGACACGACATTGGACTGGTTGAACTGAGGGACATAAATACACAGGCTGAGTGATGAGAGATTAGAACCTGGTGAGTACACGGCTGAACATAATGAACTAATGATAAACGGGAAGAGGACAGAACATAATGCACATGGACCAAGGCTAACACAATAAAACAGGAAGTGGAACAGGCAGAAGATAAACAGTGAACGTGAACTGAAAATACTGGGTCACCGACCCAGGAACCCTGACATATTAACATGTTTAGTTTTAAAGGACACCTTCCTGCCTTTAGTCTCCTTCATGAGCAGTATTAGTTTTCTTCTAACATCCAGAAGTCTGCACGATGTGTTTCATAGTTTCTAACAAGCCTTTGACAGGTAAACATAACATGACCGAAAAAGCAAAAAAAAAAAAAAAAAAAGAGAGAGAGAGAGAGTGTTGACATAAGAAGAGAAAATGCTCTCAATTATGGAGACAGGCAAATGGTTCATTTATGTTTGATGTGTGTTTATTCCTCCCTAAATATCGTCGGTGAAGTTTGCCATGCACGTCAGATTTTCCTGCGCATTTTTATACCTCTGCCAACAGAGAGAGAAAAAAAATCACATTCTAACAGACAGCTGGTGCTTAGAATACAGTTGAATAACTATTAAAAAACAGATGATATTTAGATGATAGTTCAGTCTAACACATGTGCCATTGAACCATTAAACGTCTGTGAAACTATGCAGTTATGAAACGTAACTTTAACGTCAGCCAAACCGATTTGCTCAGTTGTAAATAAAACAGCGAAGTAAACGTGACCCGACAGACAGAACCTGAGTGAATGAAGTCCAGCGTTTAACCACTGAGAGCTAAAACTCAGCTGACGTTTCAAAGCTGTGTGCTGGTGATTGGACATCAGCCGCTGATGAAGCTGTTTCACTTATAAAGTGCTCTGTAAGGAAACAAGCTCCAGCAGCTCTGCGCTCGGGGAAAACACTATATTTACTTATCTTGTGCAGAAAAATGCGCTGACATTGCTTTATATCGAGCACCGGGTGCCCAGTTAAACTGTGACTATCACCAGGAAACGTAGGCATGTTTCTTGAATTAGCAGCAGGTGTTAAACAGCTGACAGATGAGGAGGAGGATGCATGCAGGTAAATTGAGGGTCTGTTGAACTGATCGCTGGTTTCGTGAGAAAAATGTCAGCTCGTTCTTTATGTTACAGAAGCACAGAGACACAAGACCAGGCGGAAAGAGACGATCGTTCGGTGAAAATGAGAATCTGCGAATGCAACATGTGGAACACGGAGAGTGGAATATGTAAACAAACCGGTTAACGTAACCCCCTCGGTGCGCTCTGCATGCTAATTGTTAGCAGAGCTAGTGAAATCTCTGAAAACATCTGAGCACTTTTGCAAACATGTTCTATGTTGACAACCTGACCAGACATACGTCGCGACATTTGCGGCTAAAACACTGTTAAAAGTGTAGCTGGTGACAGAAAAACGGGGTATTTTAAAACTACACCTGCCTGCCTGTGATTTGATCTGCATTCTGGGATACCTGGCTGCCCCAAGTCTACACAAGCAATCGATTATCTAGGATCGACCTGTTTTGACTTACTTTGCACGGCAACCAATCAAATGTTAGAGAAGCTGCATGGGCAGCGTTAACCCCGCCCCCTGAGTTTGATGGGTGAGGCTGACAGATAGAATTATTTCATGATGAGAGCCAGGCGCCAGGACTGCCAAAATGAAATAAATAAATATATCATTAAATAATTAATTAAATGTGTCAATAATTAATTAAATGTGTCAATAATTAATTAAAATGTGAAATACATAAATAATTAACTCATTCACTGCCATTGACGTCTATAGACGTCAATTGAAAAACTTACGTTGACTGCCATTGACGTCTATAGACGTCAATTACGTTTTTCAATGGGAGGGGCTAGAATACAACCTCGTCACAAAGCAAGAAATATTAGTGTCAAAGGCACTTTTCTGCTTGAAATGTATTTTTCACAAAAAGCTCGTTTTCTCCCTTTTTTTGGTCAAAACAGGCATTTTTGGTGGAACCCACCTCTCTTCTACAGCTGATTACTAAAGAATGGAAAATGGTAGAAACAAGCTTTTTTTCTGGATGAAAGAAGAGAGTCTGTTATTCATTTTAGTAGGTTCAGCGTTTATATGATCATAACACACAGTTTTCTGTGGCTCTTCAAAAATGAGTAAAAATGCTCAAAAACCCTGGCAGTGGGGAGTTACCTGATTTGAAAATGGCTGGCAGTGAATGAGTTAATTAAATGTGTCAATAATTAATTAATTAAATGTGTCATAACTATTTATTTAATTAATTCCAATTTTAATTAATTATTGACACATTTAATTAATTATTTAATGGTGTATTTAATTAATTCATTATGGCAGTCCTGGCGTTCCATAGATTTCTCCCAGGTGTGTTCCCCTCCTGTCTCTCATCCCTTGATTACTGCCGTCTGTGTATTTAAGTCCTGTGTTTCTCTGTGTCAGTGTCGCGTCGTACCATCAGATTATGCCTGTGTGTTTCGGTTCTCCATATTCCATGTTCACTTCATATTTTGTTTTCGTACCAGCAATAAAGCTGAGGTTTTTGAGTTTCAATTCAGTCTCAATTCAATTCCAGAGTCTCAGAGTCTCGCATTTGGATCCTCCTCTCCATCCGCCTGCACACAGAGCCCTGACAAACCCAATGTAAACAGCATAGAAAATTAACAGAAGATCAACAGAGAAGAGCGCTCTTTTGAAGATAACAACAAAATAAAATAAGTAGTCTCTTTAGACCTGACTCCTGATGAGCAGGATATCGGGAGTTCAATAGTTTCCCAGAGAAACAATCCGTATGAAGTAAGCAGTTTTTGCTCTTGCTTATCTGAAATCCTGCGATTCAAAGTAATTCAGACTGTAGCTCTACTCCTGCATCCAGAACAGCTGGCCACACTGCTTTTGGATTCGCCAAGAGTTTCACAGGGTCTGGCTCGCCATCCATATCCAGAACCACTTCAGATCCAGGATCACAAAAAACCAGTCGGAATTCCCAAGAAACAAATGCACGCTCTGCCTGGTTTTGGTCGAGAGTAAAACACATAAAGGCCTTGTGTAGCTTGTTAATTGCTCTCGGGTGTCTTGCTCCATTTTGCCTAGCTTAATGCAGCAACGTGCTTCTGTTGCATTCACTGAACTACGGAAAATCAAAGTGTGTTCAAGGGGTGTCGGAAATAATAATACAAGGTAAAAAACAAGAAAATACTAGTAACCATGTCTATAGGGGTTACACCCACACCAAAAAAGCAATCAAAGAACAGTGTTTTATAGCTGTGCTTTGATAGTAAATACAGAGATGCCTGCCATGACACATTGATGAAACTAAACTGTGCAGCTTATTAAATGTCAATATGTGCCAATATAGCACGAGTGGCTAATATTTCCCATTTTGACTGCTGATTGGCTCTTTTAGGGGATAGTCTCCAATTCTCCAATATTCTCTTCAAAAGGATTAACCCAGAAATGAACAGGACAAGTTACTGAAATTAAAAACAAATTTATACACAACTTTATTTATTAACCATTGTGCACGCTAACAATACATTTCCACAAAAGGCTAACAGAAGTGAAACTAATGGCTAATGGCTCATAGCTAAACAATTCAATAGTGACACAGGTCCAGCATTGCAGCATTAACCTGAATATTAAAAAATCCACTTCAAAATAAAGCTACTCCCACTGGCCTGATTATTACAAGCTTTAACCATGCTTTAACAAACAAGGTCACAAACACAAAAAGCCTTCACTAAGCGATGACAATTTGTCAACCAGCAATATCAAACTATGTCCAATTGACATTACTTCAAAATGACACGAGGCAAAATACCCAAATACACATTTTTAGACAGGCACCATCAATGCCACAGACAGAATATCCTACATGAGACACAAATAACTGCAACTATATAATGACATATATTAACAACAGTTTTTCAGAGAACAATGTATACTGAGATGCCATCCATCTTTCCTTTCATCCATTTTCTGCCACTTCACTTCAAATGAGCCAGTGCAGCCATCTGCCATTTCTTGTGTTTTGTTAGCTTAATGAGTTTCACAAACAAAACAAAAAGTAACATAAAGTGAAATATACTGAAATTCATTTACAGCTAAATTTTTATTAATGCTAAATAATATTAATACCAGAGACAGACAACACATTTGACTTAATTTAAATTTGTTTAGAGATATTTTATTTTGCTCATGTTTTGGGAGTAAATGTGACACTAAGCCTGCTGGAAGCCCATTTTCTACCGATTACATTAGTGCAACATTGTTACAACCAGTGACCCTGAGTGTGTGAGTACAGGCATCTATGTGCGTAGGATTGTGTGGCTCTCTTCCACAAATCCCCCTCTCTTGCTGCAGTGGTGTTAGTTGAATCTCTCACTGGGCTCTTCACTGTCCTCAGGGTGAGTAGACCTTGCTGACTGCAGCTTCACCTCGCCTGGGAGTAAAGAGAGCTGAGCAAGCACAGACCACCAAAGGCCACCAAGCACACTCTCACACTTTTCTCTCACATCCATTCACACATCTGAAAATTCTCATAGTACAACAGATCACAAATGCAAAGCTGCATGTTTACAGTTGCATCAGTTTTGGAAACACACAAAGATGTTTGACAGAAGGCTGGGCAAAGCTGGCAGAAATGGAACACAGTACACGGCTGTTGCCACATTTTCTAAAGTAACACTGCATATGAAGACGACCTGTCTGATCACAGCAGCATAATATTTAATTTTTAGGTTACCATTAGCATTTCCTGACAGCAGATATTTTATTCTTCAGCAGCAATTTAAGGCACATTCATAGAAACATTTTGATACATAGCTGTGACTGCATGTCCTTCAATCAATCAACCAATCAATCAATCAAGGCTTTATTCGCCACATGCAGCTTGCCCTGCAGTGAAATAGGACACAAATAGGTTTTAGAACTGAAGGCACCTCTTGGATGAGAGGTGAAGCATTTTTAAAAACCTTAAAAAAGTTTCTCTGCATTCTTTTCAAGCCATGACCTTTTTACTAAAAACTAAAAACAGTGGCTTTCCAGAATTTACTGTGACCATTTAACTACATTACAGTCATCTAATTTGAATGACTGTAGTTCCAACACAGAATGGTTGAACTTCTCATGTCCTAGACTGTGGGTAATGCAGGGTATTCCAGCTAAAAGCAAAGCAGAGTGGATGGAAGCAGCTGACAGTTTTAGAAAATACATTTGTCCAGAACTCTTTCTGATAAATAAAGAAACCTGCAAATGTGTGGCATTTTGCTGATGACCCAAGTGCAGTTTTGAAGATAAAACTGTCATAATATTTGGAAAGAAGTTATTTTTGACAGTCCTTTCACAAAAGTCAGTTTTTTATCAACAGACAGACCCCAGTTTGGTCCCAGGTTTTTAGAAGACCCCCAACAGCTTACAAACTGTTTGTTACAACATAATGTGGCTTTTTTTATATGCTAACAAATCAGTACATTTATCATAGTTTTTACCTTTAAGCATAACTGCTGTAGTAGATGTTAATATGTTATATATAAGCAACAAATAAGAAAGGAGAATAGAAAATAGCCCCAAATTCAAGCCAGGACTCCCTCAAGATGTAAAAAAAAAAAATCTGTCGCATTCTGTTGCATAATAATATTAGTACGGATGGTCGTGTACTCAGTCATGCATAGATATATACAATGTCTTAGTGGGTTTTCAGAAATCAATGGTGTGCGTGTGTGTGTGTGTCATTGTCATAACATGTAAAGCTGAAGCACTAAGTCTCCAGCTGTGCATGACATGTTTTGATGCTAAGATGCTCTGAAAGACTCTTCCCACCTAGCAGTTTCCTCCAGGCATGAAGAAGTGTTTTAGTGTTTTGTGGTGAGTTTGGGTAGCCTCATTGTCATCATATGCCTTCAGCTTTTATACAGCAAAAGAAATACTGACTTAATTCTTTTTATTTTATGTAGGTAGAATACCTAATAAAGTCTTTATTTGCTCAAAGTAAATACAGTTTACTCATATGCCAAAATAAAAGAAACCCTCCTTTTCTTCTCAACTGCCTATTTTGGTGCGTGTGTTGTTTGGCAGAAGCTGACAAGGTGTATCAGTGCATGATTGACAACAGCTGTTAGTTTGCCATATTGCTGGTGCTGGTGAATAACGTCAGAAGATTTAAAGCAGAGCAAATTAATGTGGAGGAAAAAGTTGGATGGAGTAGTAATGGGTGATCTATCAAATAAACTGTTATATCCACAGATACAGTAAGCTGGTTCATTTCAGTGATGGCTCATTCGATCTCACAACAACAGCACAAGATAGTGCAGTGTCACAAACAAACAGAAAATAAATTTTTCACAAAAAAAGATGCTAGAAATAGTTGTGGTAAACATATATTTGAAAAAGAGGGAAGAACATAAGATGATCTAAATTAAAGGTGCACAGTGGTGACTTTATCTTATTCAGATGGTGCAGTTTGAAAGACATAGGAGACTGCAACTTCTTCAGGGGACAATTTAGCTAGGCACCATCGGATGGTAGTCCATAGGATGAGCTTTGAGATCAAGAAGAAGACACACTCAAGGTAGAGCTATTAAGAAGGATTAAATGGTGGGAAGATTAAAAAACTGCTCAGAATTTAGGGAGGAGTTGAGACAGGTGCTGGTTGGTAGGGAAGAGTTATCAGATGACTAGAAAGGTGCAGCTGTAGTACAAAGGAAAACTACAAAGAAGGTGTTGGGTGTATCCTCAGAGGACAGAGGAGAAAGGACAAGGAAACTTGAAAGTGGAATTAGGAAGTACAGGAAAGTATTGAAAGGAAGAGGCTTGCAAAGAATAGGTGGGATAGTTCGGGAGATGCAGAAAGACGAGAATATTGGTACAGTATGTTAGATATACAGCGAGGACTTGTATGTGAAGTAGGACACTAAGACAAAAGGACTTGTATTTACTGGGTAAGCAGAGATTTTGAGATTGAAAGTATGTGCAGCAGGTTGATGAAGGATAGAGATGGAGAAAATGTTCTAATAAATGAAGAGAATATGCCAAGAAGTGAGAAGAAGTTCTTTGAGGAACATAGAGGGGAGGACTGATGGTGGAAAGTTGGTGAATTAGCCATACAACAAAAGAAATGGGAAAGAGTTGTGGAAGCTAGATTTTTTTAAGAAGACATTAGAGAGAGGACACAATGAGTTAACAGTAGAAAAGAGCACTACGGCTGTGATGTTTGCTTTGAGAGTGTTCATGGAGAAGTCCAGAGAAGGCAAGAAGTACATGCAAGGTCTCTTTGTGGATCTAAAGAAAGCAACAATAGGGTGCCAAGAGCAGTGATGTAGAACATGATTAGGACTGGGAGACAGTGCAGTCGGAGTGACAGATGGGTTCAAAGCACGAGTCGGATTATATCAAGATTTAACTCTGAGCCAATCCTTGTTTGCAATGGTGAGGACAGATAGACAGATGAGGTCTATCAGATAAGGTCACGCTGTGATCTTAAGTGAGAGTAGGGGGCAATTGGAAGGGAGCATGGAGCAATGGATCCATGCACTGGAGAAAAAAGGAATATAAGCCAATAGAAGCAAAACAGAATACATGTGTGTGAATTAAATGGGACACAGGTAGAAAGGTGAAGATTGGAGTAGTCAAGGTAGGGAAGTTAGAATTAGTGTATCTGACTAGGTGAAAATTGTTGAAAGTTTTGCTAGTTACTCTACTATTATTATTGAGGACATAATATTTAGACTTTTAGGAATATAAAAAAAATTTGTAAATGGATATAGGATATGGGAGAACTCTTCTGAAACCAGAGTGTCCAATTGTTCAGGCAGGGAAGGGCTTTCACTGGTTCATTGACTTAAGATTTCTAAGGAAGCAGAGCATGGAGGTCTGAAACACTTTGTGGAAACAGGATCAATTTATCTAAAGGACAACGAGTCAGATAAAAAATGATCTTACATTAGGAAACCACATCGATATTGCTCACTGAGTGATAAGGTGCAACCTTCCGGTGACACAGAATATGAAAGTAGTAATAATACAAAAAGTAGTAATCTTTTAGTACAAATTCAAATTCATACTCAGAACTGTCCTGCACCCGCTACCCATCACAATCTCCTTTCTGTCTGCATGTAAGCATTATTTATTAAAAGTTACAAAAATGTTCATATATCGTACATTTATGGCTGAATGCACAACAGAATGCACAACTGTTGTCTACACTCAGCAAACCTGTCAGAGCAGATGGACCTTTAGTGCTTGCTCAAGGGCACTTTGACAGCAGTTGTTTAGAGAGAGTATGTTACAAATTCTGTGTCTGGTTATATCTAATGACCTTTTCATTCAGAAGACACAGGGAGGTGAAGTTGTGCACAGAAAGGAGCTTGAACTGAATCATTACTGGGCTAAATGTATGTGGCAGTAGGAATCCTCTGCTTGTCGTCTTCCATTTTTACTAGAAACGTTTCAAGAACAGAGTGAACGTTAAAGCACAGAGTTCAGAGCCTGGATTCAAGGAAAGCATCTTTGGGTTTGATTGCCGATTGATTAGCGCAAATTATCAGAGAAAACCGACAGCAGTATTGTGTAGCTATCTGATAACTTCTAGTTTGCGTCTTACTACACAGTGTACGACTTAACCCAATTGTCTGATTTTTTTTGGCTGTTTACATCTATTTTCAATTAGTACAAACAAATAGCTGAGCTAAATTCTCTTTATAACATGCTTTCATGAGATGAGATTACAGAAATATGTTTGAGAATAGAAGAATTAATGGTGCTTAATGTATGCTTCATTATCATTATTTCAGAATCAGAATCAGAAAGACTTGATTTATCCCCGAGGGGCAATTAACATACAATAGATCAGCATAACATTGAAGATAAGGACAATAAGAACAGGCAATAACAGTGAGATAATAAATACACAGAATATACAGAATAATAATAAATTGTTGGTAGTATAAAAAGAGTGTAGAGTAGTTTATGTTTCTGGTGTGGGAAATGGTCTTATCTGCTGGTGTTAAAAAGCAGAGTTGCTTTGGGGACAAAGGTGGCTCTCCTCCTCTCAGTCCAGCAGGAAATGCAACGGAGGCGTCGCCCAGAGGGGAGCCATTGAAATGAGGGGTGAAGAATGTGAGGGATCGTTGATAATTTATTGTATCATTATTTCATTATTGCATTTATTACTTCCAGGCTGGACAACTGTAATTCATTATTATCAGGATGTCCTAAAAACTCCCTGAAAAGCCTTCAGTTAATTCAAAATGCTGCAGCAAGAGTACTGACAGGGACTAGAAAGTGGCAGATTTCTCATATATTGGCTTCCCTTCATTGGCTCCCTGTTAAATCCAAAATCTAATTCAAACTCCTGCTCCTCACATACAAGGTCTTGACTAATCAGGCCCCATCTTATCTTAATGACCTTATGGTACCATATCACCCCATTAGAGCACTTTGCTCTCGCACTGCAGGCTTACTTGTTGTTCCTAGAGCATGGCTATCCAACTACAAAGTTAGTTGGGCCAGATTTTCAAACCGAGGAATTTATCTGGGCCAGATATTTTTTTTGAAGCCAGTAAGCAACAGATCATGATCAATTTCAAACCCACACAACTGTATTGAAAAACAAGTAATTTTTTTATTCCTTTTCCCCTGTAAATCTGGTGACCTCACAAATGCACACCAAAAGGTCCATTTAAAAAAAGGGGGCCACAACTAAACTATTTTTTGCACATTTGAAATAATAATAATAATAATAACAAAAAAACATTTTGATAATTCCCTTTCAAATTAAAATAAATATTTCGCTGACCACTCATTTTTCCTGCCATGGATGGAGACACGCTTCATATCCAAACCATTTTCGTCAAAAAGAGCTGAAATCTTCTCAAACATTATTTCGCCAGCTGTGTGTCCCTCTAACGGTAGTAAGCCGAGCAATTTCCCATCCAAAAAACGGACATATACGCACAACTGTGCATTATCAGTTCTGTCTGTGATCTCCTGCTATAGACATTACATCAGTTTTCTTCAGGTCATCTAACAGCATTTCAAACTCGTCTGACGCCAGAATTTCAACTCTACGAATATTTGAACTGTCCTACAGGGGTACGTTTTTAATAGCAGATGTCACACTTACTTTAATTTATTCATCACTTTTCACCGCATCTACCACGGCCAGCATGCAGTATTTCACCGTTTCAGAATCTGTGAAAGGCCTTTTCTTCTTCGCCAAGAAGCAGAAAGGGAAGATGCTGCAGCTCTCTCTTGGGCTATGCACCATGGTAGTACAACTCCGGTTGTAAGATTATTAAACTCGGTAAAATGAATAAGCATTTGTCAGTCCAGGCAGGGTTAAACCGACAGTTTTCATTGTCAGTTTCATTTTGCGCTTTAGGACTGAGAAAGACATGCTGTTGTCGCATCATATATTACAATGATTGTTTAATATGTTTACATCACGGTGGATTGTGGGTTAAATATTGCTAGGCTACTAGGAGTGTTGCATTCACAGTCTACACTACGCTGTAGGAATTTTTAATTTTTGTAATTTTTAAAAAAATTAATTAATGAATTAATTTTTTGCGTTTTCTCTGTGTTTCTGCCAGGACCACAGGCAGGGCCACTCACAGGTTGCTTCTGGGCCGCATTTGGCCCGCGGGCCGCCATTTGAATACGCTTGTCCTAGAGTATTTAAAAGTAGAGTGGGAGGGAGAGCCTTCAGTTTTCAGCTCCTAGTTTGGATTCGGGAGACAGACACTATCTGTGTCCCAAAACGTAGGCTGCATCCTTCGGATGCCGGGTCTGTGAAATGGGACAGTCTAGCCTTCAGATTTGCGTCACCGCTGTCTCGGTGGAGTTGAATAAACTCAGCCGTGTGCTCCTTGCCATCTAAAATATAACAGGACACTGCCGTAAATTATCGACTGTCTCACACTTCTGTTTAATCAGTCTTCTGTTTGACATTTATTCAGCTGTGTGAAAATCCTGGAGGAACCCACCCGCTGGATTAATAAAGTTTTATTTAATCTAATAATCTAATAACTTTGATCTTAGCCAAGCCGATTTGCTCCGGAACAAATAAAACACAGGAAAAAGCCAAACAACTACATTTTTAAGTTATCCAAGTGACTTATATATCATGTTTAACCTGAGTAGCAAAAGACAGCGGGGGTGTGAAAACGATGAAGCCAGTAGTCCTCTGCTCTCGCCAGCTCGAGTGACCATTGAACCCCACCCCCCCTTGGCTAGCTATCGAGTGGGTGGGTAACAGACATCTCCGAAAACGTCGGCGCAGTTATGCAAATATGCGATGTCTTGATAAACCAAGCAGATGTTTGAAGTTTATACAGCTACTTTCTCATCTGAAAATATGTTAAAAGTTTATTTTGCGACCCAGAAAGATTGATAAGAGTAATTTTAAAACTTAGTAGGGGCCGCCATTGTTGGAAACTGAAATTGGCTGGGCTGCGCTATGAATTCTGGGATATGGTGGGCCACGAAGGGCACACCCAACCCATCCTTCAAATTCGGGGAAATGAAGGACGCATTTGTCGGCCGCATTTGAAGGAGTCGACGAATTGGGACAGCCTTCGTCGCCTGGCTGTGACGTAATCGGCCTTCAAATGCGGCCTCCGAAGGATGCAGCCGATGTTTTGGGACACAGCTACTATCTCTACTTTTAAGATTAGGCTTAAAACGTTCCTTTTTGCTAAAGCATATAGTTAGGGCTGGATTACGTAGCCCTGAACCCACATAGCAAAATTACTATGCCCCGGATCTGGCCCACACAATGTGCTTACACATGGCCCACCTACCGCAAAGAATGACGGCCCTTTAGTGGCCCAAAAGGGTTTGCCAGAGGTTGCCCACACATGGGCCAGCACAAGGCCAGTTGCAGACACACTGGTGGTCCTGTGCTGGCCCAGAACAGTTTCAGCTCTGGCCCCAGATGTCAGCCTAATGTGTACCTTAATCAAGGCATGTAATAACAACATGTGCCAGAACATAATAGTGCAACAGTAAACTCTGTTCAGACTGATTCTTATATAGCACTTTTCTACTCTCTAAGATTACTCAAAGTGCTCTATACAACATGCCATATTCACCCAGTCACACACTTTCTCCAAGCTGAGTGCTTCCTAACTACATTCATACGCATTCAGACTCTGGAGGTGCAGAGTGGTGGAACCAGGGATCGAACCACTAACCTTGCAATCAGTAGATGATGTGCTACAGCCACCCAGTTGACATACATGAGTAAACCCTCACTAGGTTTTGGATAAAGTGTAAAGTCACAAATCTGTTAAACCTGCATTTGAAACGTATGCTACCATAGCAGTATAGTATTGCAACATGGCATTTGTGTCTTCTAACTAAAATAGGAAAATAGGAACATAAATAGTGCATGATTGCCAGACCTGGCCCACATCTGGTTGACATACACCCTGCCATGACACCAGTCAGTCAGAAGTACTGCACTGCACTGAATCGTACCTTCTATTAATCTCTGTCACTCTTCCACAGCATGTCTTTATCTTGTCTTCCTTCTCTCACCCCAACCGGTCACAGCAGATGGCCGCCACTCCCTGAGCCTGGTTCTGCCGGAGGTTTCTTCCTGTTAAAAGGTCTTGGCGACAAAGGTTATTGTCGCCAAAGTGCTTGCTCATAGGGGGTCATATGATTGTTGGGTTTTTTTCTTTGTAAGTATTCTTGTAGGATCTACCTTACAATATAAAGCGCCTTAACGCGACTGTTGTTGTGATTTGGCGCTATATAAATAAAATTGAATTGATTTGAAAATTGAATTGAGCAACTTCTGTAAACTGAATTAAGGTAAAATAAGGAATTGAAATTTCAGTGAATGTGTAAATTAAAAACAAAAGGCTGTGGACGGAACATACAAGTGAACTGTGCTACGACTGCTCCCAACACTAGCATCCAGCTCTGCTTCCACTTCAGTTCTAATTCACACATTTTTCTTTGTATCTCTTCCTCAGTGTGTTTGATCATGTGATGACCTGTGACCTTTGAAATGGGCATCAAGGTTCTGTTTTTCCCTTCAGCTTCTTCTCCTCAACAAGCTGATCAGAATCTCTGTATAGACTGGTGGACACTTTTTCCCTCCTCTTTCACACATTTATATGCACTCTGTGTCTGGACCGGGCAGGAGAAGAAAGGAGCACGTTTGAGATACGGACTTTGAGGACTCGCCCACAAATGCTGATGTAATCCCAGACTAGGTTGCTGGGTAATCATTGTGTCTCTCTGCACTGCAGATTTCCACCTCCTGGCTGACAGAGATTCCTCTCTCCACTGCTGTTTTCCCATGGGAGTGGAGAAGCAGCTCCTGACAGCAAAGAATTACTTTCAGCCTGCTGTCTGGGCCTGAATGGTTTTACCTCTTCAACAGATGAGACCTTACTAAAGTGGTCAATAATTACATTACCAGAAAAAAATATACATATCACTATAATTAATTAATTATTTCCATAAACCAGATTCTGTGTATAAACCATATTTCCTTTTCATTTATCAATAAAGTTATTTTTCTCATATTTTTAATGTAAATTACAGCTGTTTTTTTCGTCTACCAGCAGAGATACCTCCTGATAAGTGTTGGTTTTGCAGATCCATCTGACCCAGACTGGTGCCACAGTAATACAACAAAATTGGTGCAGAGTACATCCTGTCCAAAAAAGGCCACCTGCCTTACTGGGGAATACTTTGATGGGCTCTTGTCTTGCAATTTCTGTATGACAGTGGACATCACCTTGATTCAGTTTTGTCCTACACTCCAGGATTGTGAGCTCAACTGTCTTTTGTGTCTGAAATTCCTGACTCAGTTCTACAGGGAGTGCAGAATTATTAGGCAAATGAGTATTTTGTCCACATCATCCTCTTCATGCATGTTGTCTTACTCCAAGCTGTATAGGCCCGAAAGCCTACTACCAATTAGGCATATTAGGTGATGTGCATCTCTGTAATGAGAAGGGGTGTGGTCTAATGACATCAACACCCTATATCAGGTGTGCATAATTATTAGGCAACGTCCTTTCCTTTGGCAAAATGGGTCAAAAGAAGGACTTGACAGGCTCAGAAAAGTCAAAAATAGTGAGATATGTTGCAGAGGGATGCAGCAGTCTCAAAATTGCAAAGCTTCTGAAGCGTGATCATCGAACAATCAAGCGTTTCATTCAAAATAGTCAACAGGGTCGCAAGAAGCGTGTGGAAAAACCAAGGTGCAAAATAACTGCCCATGAACTGAGAAAAGTCAAGCGTGCAGCTGCCAAGATGCCACTTGCCACCAGTTTGGCCATATTTCAGAGCTGCAACATCACTGGAGTGCCCAAAAGCACAAGGTGTGCAATACTCAGAGACATGGACAAGGTAAGAAAGGCTGAAAGACGACCACCACTGAACAAGACACACAAGCTGAAACGTCAAGACTGGGCCAAGAAATATCTCAAGACTGGTTTTTCTAAGGTTTTATGGACTGATGAAATGAGAGTGAGTCTTGATGGGCCAGATGGATGGGCCCGTGGCTGGATTGGTAAAGGGCAGAGAGCTCCAGTCCGACTCAGCAAGGTGGAGGTGGAGTACTGGTTTGGACTGGTATCATCAAAGATGAGCTTGTGTGGCCTTTTCGGGTTGAGGATGGAGTCAAGATCAAGTCCCAGTCCTACTGCCAGTTTCTGGAAGACACCTTCTTCAAGCAGTGGTACAGGAAGAAGTCTGCATCCTTCAAGAAAAACATGATTTTCATGCAGGACAATGCTCCATCACACGCGTCCAAGTACTCCACAGCGTGGCTGGCAAGAAAGGGTATAAAAGAAGAAAAACTAACGACATGGCCACCTTGTTCATCTGATCTGAACCCCATTGAGAACCTGTGGTCCATCATCAAATGTGAGATTTACAAGGAGGTAAAACAGTACACCTCTCTGAACAGTGTCTGGGAGGCTGTGGTTGCTGCTGCACGCAATGTTGATGGTGAACAGATCAAAACACTGACAGAATCCATGGATGGCAGGCTTTTGAGTGTCCTTGCAAAGAAAGGTGGCTATATTGGTCGCTGATTTGTTTTTGTTTTGTTTTTGAATGTCAGAAATGTATATTTGTGAATGTGGAGATGTTATATTGGTGTCACTGGTAAAAATAAATAATTGAAATGGGTATATATTTGTTTTTTGTTAAGTTGCCTAATAATTATGCACAGTAATAGTCACCTACACACAGATATCCCCCTAAAATAGCTAAAACTAAAAACAAACTAAAAACTACTTCCAAAAACATTCAGCTTTGATAATAATGAGTTTTTTGGGTTCATTGCGAACATGGTTGATGTTCAATAATAAAATTATTCCTCAAAAATACAACTTGCCTAATAATTCTGCACTCCCTGTAGAAACCAAAATCAATACCCCGCCCCATTTATTACTTGCTTTAAAATAGTACAGTATAGTAAATCCTCACCTGTTCCATCTGAACTGGACTCAGAAGTGAAGCAGTGGACCTAAAGTTTGCTCTGAGCTCTGTTACTGTAAGTGGAACTGCAATCTTCTCCCAGGAGAGCCTCTTGACGCCAGCCACCTTTACAATCTCTTTGGTCCTGAGCGCCAATAAATGGCAAAGTATATAAACGAGTCCCTTGACACTGACATCAACCATCCCTCCTCATCACCAGTAGGTGTTGGGTTCTGTTTTGTTGACAAAAAAGACAAAACACCCCACCCATGTATTGATTTCAGGGGTGTCAACACAATCACTGTGAATAATAAATGTCCTCTTCTGCCTTTGAACCCCTGTATTAACCTCCTAGGACCTGGCGTCCACATATGTGGACTTCACATTTTGGGTTATTTAGACCAAAATACTAAATTTTGCTCTACAAGGGCCTGATATCCACTTACGAGGACATTATACTGCTATTGTTCTATTGAAATTTTAAACGAATATCCTCTTATGTCACTCTCATTTTTCTCAGAAACAAAAAATCTGGTAAAACAAAATCTGGTAATTCTTTGTTTTTACATTCATTGGGTCCCAACCAGCCCAAATATCAAAGAGAAATTAAAAATGCATGCCGTGGAAGAGTTCGGGTCTTAGGAGGTTAAGCTAAACCTCACCTCCGTAAAACATATCACTTTTGTATTAGAGAGAGGGATGAATGGAAAAGAGCCTTCAACACCCCCTTGGCAACTTTGAATACCTGGTCATGCCTCTTGGCCTCACAAACGCCCCAGCAGTGTTTCAGCCATTTTTTGAATCTTTTTTGTGTTTGTCTATCTAGACAACATTATAATTTTCTCCAGGGATGTTGACAAACATCCTATGGGAAGTAATTCAAAGTTTGTATGTAAAAAGTATGTAACCTTTTCGGTTTCTGTCTCAAGAAACCTTTGGCGCCTCTGTCTCTTCTCTGAAGACTGACCCAGAGAAAGTCAAAGCCATCTTAGACTGGCCTACACACTGTCCACAAGAAACCAGCTGCAGTGCTTTCTTGGCTTTGCTAATTATGAGCAGTAATTTAGAAATGAGTAAAACTACAGTCAGATTGCTCTACACCTAACCGGCATCTAACCTCAGCTTATATTTTATGAACTCTAGCTGAAAGGAACTATAATGGGGGGAACTGGGAATTAGTAACCATCAAGTTAGCTTTAGAGCAGACATGTCAAACTCAAAGTTCACAGGCCGGATATAATTATATCAGAGGTGATTGCAGATGTGGAGTGGAATCCATGGAAGTATGAGAGACAGAAAAAATGAGGAGAGGCACTTTACCATCAAGTATGATGTGATTACCTGGTGGAGTCACAGCCAAGACTAAATACACATCCCTCAGATGAGTAGATGATGCCCAAATGTGCGATGGAGGTGCTCCACTCCACAGGTGGAGAGGAAGAGCAGCATGCAATTCATCCACCTGGAAAACAGAAACCCAAACTTCCAGCCATTTGCAGTGGAAGTTTGAGCTAATAGTGGGTTAACTGATCTTACAGTTCAGTAGAAAACTTAACCTAATCTATCTTCTATCTATCCATCTTTAAGAAAGAGCCTTTAAAAATAGGTTGAAGGCTGTGTTAAATGCTTTACAGAAACTATGTTAAGAATAAATAAATACTGTATGTATGCAATTCAGATAAAAGTTCTGGTCAAGCTGCAAACTCTGCTAACAGTTGATGGCTTCGTAAAAGGTTAGTCAGGTCAGAGTTACAGAATAGTGTCACCTGTCAGAGGCCAAGCAGATTTATGGCTGCAATAAACTGATAGCCCTAGCCTGGTGCTAGGACAAAGCTCCATTAAACATGAATATTAGACTTCCATGGGAACTCTTAATGTATGCATTGGAATAAGACATTTATGGGCAATACTTAGCCTGCTGTTTTAAATAAGAAGCCGAGTTCTGCTCATGTTATTCTCTGTCATGGGAGGCTCAGCCTATACTGCAGAACTCGCCTAGGGTCTGTGGCTGTTTAATCACTTCCACTGCCTTCCTGCGTCATTTCATCATGATTTCATCACTTTTTGGAAGGTTCTGACAGAGATTTTTGTATTTGATCTTCAAGTGCTGTTAGACAGGCTCTGCTTTTCTACCAAATCACCTTAGGAAATACTAGTCATCAGAGAATTTTCTGGATGTTTCACTTTTTTTTCTAATCCTAAGGAAAGAATAGATAACTAAAGCAAACTGGGGTTTTTTGGGTGTCTATAATGGATTTGAAATGGGTTTGTCTCAGATACCACAAGTTAGTCATAACTACTTATAGTTAATGACATTAATTTAACTTAAGGTCTATGATTTTTCAGTATACTTTAAGATGCAGCATAGCCATTTCTTATTACATTGTATTTAACCTACCATATTTGATGCTTGTTTTATACAAATGCATTAAAATTCTGGCTTGAGTTGATTTTTCTTTTTTAATTTTCACAGTAAGATAGCTTCTTCCCTTTTTCATTATTCATGGTGCATTTCACCTTAAAGACAAAAGATTTATTCAGATCATGTCAGACCCAGTCTTTGATGTATTGGGAACATTGCAACACTTACATGTACTTAAAATAGTTTGATCTGAGACTTGAAATAGCCTCTGTGAATGAATTAGTGAATGGTCCTGGCATGGAAGTCTCTTTAGACTGCCACAGAGGAGTAACACTCAGCTCTCATGTAAACTTTACACTTAAACAAAAAGACAAGGCTTAAACATTGTGTTCGTAAGCCACTGTGTTAGTTACACCAGATTATCTGCTTGTTAAAAATCAGCCATTGGAACATTTAGTTATGTAGATGTGTGTGACCTGCTGAACATTTTACTGATATACATTATATATTGCATCAAAACAGGAAAAAAAAACCAGGATATCAGTACCTTTAAATTCAGGGTGAATGGAAGAGACACAACTTCAACCAAAGTTTATAAATTTATTAACGAGATAAAACAAAAACCACAATTAACTTCATGAGGTCTATAAGTCAGTGTGTCAGTGATCAAATGTTAGGTATGTAGTGTTGTGTAGGGTAAATCATAAAATAACTAGGGTTAAGCCAGAGCTCCCAGATGCATTATTTAACCCCATCTATCAGGAGCCTGCAAGACAACACAGAGGGACAGCTAAGGGAAGTCACAGCAGGGGCTGGCCAAGTCAGAGTGCTATCACACCTGCCACACCTGTACATCATGGTCCAAGGATGTCATCTGAAAAAACAAAATGAATATAATCAGCTAAAAGTGTTCTTGAAGTCATCAGTGGTGATGATCCCAGCTCTTGCTCTGAATCCTAACATTTTCCCCCAAGTTTTTTTAAAGAACAACAAAAATACTTTTTGGAAAAAGAAAACCGTTTTTTGTACACCTTTGAATGACTACATTCTTTGACTCCTAATTGCCATGACTTTCGAGAACTATTTCAGTAAAAGTCAAAAATTGCTAATTAAATAGCACAGGCTTAGGATTACGGTCATGGTGACTCCATGTAAGTCTTCAGATTTCATTTTTGCTTTTAGTTTTTCATTCCTTCGGCTGTCTACAGTACACATTTGGAATTATTTTAGCTGTATGCCAACTTCTAGGTAAACTAGTCACAGTACTATCTGTCTTCACTCTGCATCCCAAAGATACATTATCTGTGAACAGATATCCCATTTGATGGTATCGACTAGTAATGAATAATTTGTTGTCTAACTGTTAATTGAGTGGGTAACCCTCTGAAATTGCTAAGTAAACTTCCTGATCAGTACAAATATAATGTGCTTAATATCAAGTAATACCTCTTCTGAACAGCAAACCTAAAATAAGGGCATGTAAATAGCTTTAATCATGTTTCATTGAAAGGACTCCAACTTCAGTAACTAGCGGCTTACATACTTGTCACGGCGGGGTGCGCCGATGTGTGCGGAAACAGGACCCAAAAGCAGATGATGACGAGGAATAGTAATGATTAACAGAAAAGTGAACCTTTATTGCGATGACGGCAGGAAATGAACCAAGAGACCAAAGCAAACAGGCAAAACACTAAGAAACAAAACACTGAACTGACAAAACACTAAGAAACAAAACACTAAAGGTACTAAGACCAAAAACTATAACTATGACCGAGGTGGAAAAATAAACAGGCTATGACTATGACTCTGGTGAGAATAAACAGACGAACTGACAATGGCATGAAGAAAACAAAAGGCTTAAATACAGACATGAGGTGATCAGGGGAAGTGGCGACACATGAGGAAACAGCTGACTGACATGAATCTAATGACAGGACCAGGAGGAGTGAAACTAAATACAATGACCAAAGAACACATGACACTGTCAGAATAAAACAGGAAACACTAAAACTAGACATGACAATACAAACTTAACATACCAAATACGTGATGAATAATGCAAGAACTCAAACAGAAAACCCAGGAACAATAACTGCCTAAACTAAAGGCAAATAGGAAATACCACAAAACTAACAACATCTCAAAAAATGAGAACAATACAAAGAAAGCTCAAAGTGCTGGGTCGGAGACCCAGCCTGTGACAATACTTCCCATCCTACACTGTTCACTTGCGAATGGATAATCATTATATGTATAAGTACTTCAAATTGATTGTCTTTGTTTATAACTTTTCCTTAAGTGAAGGTCTGAGCATATTTTAGAGCATGTTTAAACATAAATGTAGGTAAATCCAAAGGTTGATTTTCTGAACTCATTTTCTCTCTCTGCAGTGCTAAAAAGTGACAAAGTGCATCGGTGCGCCTCTATAACTCTTTCATCTTCATCACGAAAAGTGCTGTTTTCACTCTATCTTGATTATTACAGTTATTACGTTATTCTGGATAGATGGTTTTTATAAAAGCACCTTACAGGACATCAACTCATTATCATTCTCTCTCTCTCTCTCTCTCTCTCTCTCTCTCTCTCTCTCTCTCTCTCTATCACACACACACTATTTTTTTTTCTGTCTACTTACTCTGTTATGGCCTGCAGTATTCTGTCATGATGAGGAATGAAAAGGGGATGCAAGAAGGAAGGTGGTGGCCTGGGGAAGATGGGAGGCAGTCAGTTGAGGGGAGTTAAAGGGAGGAGGAGAGTGTACAGTGTATGTCCCAGTTAGAGAAAAGCACATTGATCAATATTTCCCTATGTTAAGTGGCCCAATGAATACTAAAATAGTACACAGGGATGAACTTTACAAAGCCTGGGAGGGAGGGGGAGACAGTTATTTTTGGAACAATGAAACTGCACTAACAGAATTTGAACCTGAACTTTCTTATGATGAAATTCAACACTGCAAAATGCTGACAGCAAATAATGATATAATATGCAAGAACTACTTAAATCACAGCACTCTCTGCAGTGTTGCGTAATGTTGTGTTTAATGTTGCACTGTTTTTCCTCATTGAAATCAGGAAATACTGGCCAAATTAGATTAGTCAGTACTCTCAGGGTTATATCTGCATTGATTTTATAATGGATTTCTCGAATTACACAATACACAATGTAAACCAATCAGACAACATTAAAACGAGACAGGTGAAGCAAATAACACTGATCAAATGATTACAATAAAATGCTCTGCTGGAAAACCTTGGCTTCTGGCATTTATGTGGATGTTACTTTGGCACCAGAACCCATCTAAACATCTTCCAACCAGATGCCCTATGACCCCTCCTGCAGGGAAAAAAAAGTGCTCTTTCACACTTCAAAAATTTCTCATGAACAGGTTGAGGAAAGACTACAATGAGCCTGCCTGCAAACTGACCAGATCTGATTCTAATGGAAAATCCAGCATGTCAATGTGTATGAAACAGAGACTGGAACTCCTCAATTTAACAGTGGTGATTATGGCTGTTTAATTGCATGATATTTCATGGTGTTTCTGTCTCTGACTATTAAAGGAAGAGGAAATAAACACAAGAATGCCAAATAATGTGAAACAATGCTCCAGTTTGGATAAAAATTTTACATGTCCAAAGGCACTTCACTCTAAAGGTTTAAATTGATTTTAAGAGTGTCTCAGACTAAGTTGCCATTTTCTTCTCAAATATAAGCCCAACAGCATATGACATCATCTTCATGTTCCCAGATGATGTCACTTTCCTCTCTCTTAATGGCTATGAATGTGAGCAACATCCATCCTAAAACTCAACTGTTATCCAGGTGAACAGTTGTTGGAAGGAAAACACACACCTTCTGATGGACACTGCTGGGATATAATTGCTGTCGCAGTGGTTCACAACTTCAATGACGTCTCAAAAAGCTAGGGCGTCCCCCGCAGGAACGACGTGAGAAGTGGACAAAGGCTACCTGCTCATGGACGGAGTGGGCTGAAGAAGCAAGCCCAAATCCGCCTTGGAACCCTGAACATCGGAACAATGACCGGAAGAAGTCGAGAATTGGCTGACGCCCTCAAGACCCGCCGCATCGACATCGCGTGCATTCAAGAAACCAAGTGGAAGGGAGCGAAGGCACGGGACATTGGAGAAGGCTTCAAGCTTTTCTACAATGGCAACCGGGCCCAGAATGGAGTGGGCATAGTGGTGAGTCAAAAGCTCCGGGACAACGTGGTCGAAGTTACCGGCATATCGGATCGCATCATGTCAGTGAAGATCGACGCCGACCCGACCGTCCTACGGATTATCTCCTGCTATGCACCACAGACCAACTGCCCCGACGAGGAGAAGACAGAATTCTGGCGTGCCCTCGACGACCACCTGCAAACGATTAGCCCCGAGGAACACGTGGCGGTAGGCGGCGACCTAAATGGACATGTAGGCAAGGGGAGAGACGGATATCACCGATTCCATGGCGGCCAAGGATTTGGGACCAGAAACGACGACGGTTGCCGGGTACTGGACTACGCAGAGGCCCATGATCTTGCCGTGACCAACACCTTCTTCAAAAAGAAGCTGGCACACCTTATCATGTACTCCAGCGGCGGCAGAGACACCCAAATCGACTACTGGCTAGTCCGAAGACCCCATCTCAGCCTAGTCACGAATGTAAAAGTCATACCATCAACCAATATTGGCCCTCAACATCGGCTACTTGTGATGGATCTCCGACTCAACCTTGGCCAACGACGACGAAGAACACCAACCACGACGGTGGAGAAGATCAAGTGGTGGCGCCTCCCTGAGTGCAAACAGCAGCTTATGGACGCCCTTGAACACCTCGACGTGGACTCCAATGAGCCAGTGGACAAGGCTTGGGAGAACATCGCCAGTCAAATACGTGACGCAGCAGGCAACACCCTTGGGGCGACGAAGCCAGAAAAGCACCTCATCGACAAGCAAGTATGGTGGTGGAATGATAGCGTGCAGCAAACCATCAAGGAAAAGAAGTTGGCACTCAAAGTGTGGCTTAAATCCCACAGCGATGGCGACTACCAGCAATACAGGGCCCTACGATCGGCCGCAAAGAAGGCGGTAGCAGCGGCAAAGGCATCGCACTATGACCAACTGTATGAAGAGTTGGACACGCCCGGAGGAGCGAACAAAATCTACCGCCTTGCCAGCAGCCGCCATCGAGCAACACAGGATATTGGCCAGGTCAAACACATCAAGGATGCCAACCATCAAACCCTCCGCGACCCGCCCGCCATCCTCAATCGATGGAGCGAGTATTTCTCCGATATCTGCAACGTGGAGTTCCCTCACCAGCCAATCCACAGTGCCCCGCCCGTCCCAGGACCTGTCCCGCCAATCACCATCAAGGAAGTGGAAGCAGCCGTTAAAAATATGAAGAATGGTAAAGCGACCAGACCAGACGACATACGAGCCGAAGTCTGGAAGCTGCTCGGGCACCAAGGCGCCTTAGTCCTCGCCAGCCTGTTCAATAGCATCATCAGAGACGGGACCGTCCCAGCAGCCTGGTCAACCAGCATAACGGTGCCCATCTGGAAAGGGAAAGGCGATGTGGCTGAATGCTCCAACTACCGCCCGATCCGACTCCTAAGCCATACCATGAAGGTTTTCGAACGGATCATCGACGCCAGGATGCGAGAAATCGTCAACTTAACGCCCAACCAATGTGGCTTCATCAGGGGGCGTGGCACGACGGACGCCATCCATGCTGCCCGCCTGCTTTTGGAGAAGCACCGAGAGAGGTCCAAGACCATCCACATGGCCTTCCTCGACTTGGAAAAGGCGTTTGCCCGTGTCCCACACGACCTCATCTGGCACTCCCTGCGATCACATGGAGTTCCTGAAGCCTACGTCAAGTGGACAAAGCTCCTCTACCGACAAGTCACCAGCGTGGTCAGAAGCCCAGTGGGAACATCGCCGCCCTTTAACATCAATGTGGGCATCCACCAAGGCTCGGCACTCTCCCCGCTGCTCTTCATCCTTTGCGTGGACACTGCGACGGCGGATTCCAGTCACCCCATCCCTGGACACTTCTCTACGCCGACGATGTCTTCCTGGCCGATGAATCGCGAATAGAACTGCAATACCAAACGCAGCAGTGGAAGACTCGCCTAGCTGACTTCGGCCCGAGGCTCAACACCAACAAGACCGAATACTTAGAGGCTGGCCCCCAGACCGACGTCATGATCAGCGTCGATGGAGAAGATCAGGCGAAAGTACCTCCTTTCAAATACCTCGGATCGATGATCAGCAATGACGGCGATATCCTACTAGATGTACGAGCCAGGATCAACGCAGCGTGGATGAAATGGCGCCAAGTCACCGGCGTCCTGTGTGACCGAAGAATGCCCAATCGCCTCAAGTCAAAGATCTACAAGAGTGTAGTGCGCCCCGTCGCCCTCTATGGATCCGAGTGCTGGCCAGCCACCGCAAAGCACGAACAAGCCCTTCACACGATGGAAATGCGGATGCTGCGATGGTGCCTAGGCCTGACACGATGGGACCACGTCATGAACACCGACGTTAGAAAGAGGATGGGAATCGCGCCAATCACAGATAAGATGCAAGAAGCGAGGCTGCGGTGGTACGGACATGTGGTACGGAGCGATGAGAACTCAGTGGTGAGAACAGCACTGCGGCTGAGCCCCCAAGGACGTCGACCTAGAGGCAGACCAAAGCGGAGATGGATGGACCGAATCAAGGACGACGTGAAGAAGATCGAAGCCGATCTGACCGACGCCCTTGACCGACCCAAGTGGTGACGACTTTGCAGAAAAGCGGACCCTGCACCCGAGCGGGAAAAACGCTAGGAGGAAGAAGCAGTGGTTCACAACTTGTTAAAGTTCAAAAACGTAACTGGCATGCCCTAAAAACTGTTCGTGTGTGTTGCAACAAGTGTGTTTCAGCCATGTTCATTGCTTTATTTTTTTACTGTGTTCAGATATGATGACTGACTTAAGTCAGTGAGTAATTAAAGCTGCAATCCTGTTGTAATGTTTAATTTCTTTGTTGTATTTTACAATGAACATTCACCATTAAACCCACCAATCTGTAATACTGTTGTACATTTACTGGTAACAGAGTCCTGCACACTGCAAACATGAATCTGCATGTAACAGTTTGTGTAAATGTATGAGCTGGTTTTACCATGTAAGACAGTAAAACATAGTAAACAGATCTTCCTCTCTTGAGACCATTACTGACTCCTACATGCAGCCCGCCAAACTGTGCCATCTGACCTGTAATTAGTGGGATAAATCACACTCTGCCAGTGCAATCTTTCTGTTGATCAAAACAAGATTTGAAACAATGTATCAGGTCATGAAAAGACATTAAAATAAATGCACTGTGCTTCTTCAGAAAGATAATTTTCTCATGTGCAAATGTGTTTACTTGAGGAGAGAGATGATGAAGAATGATGAAACAAAAGGGAGGGAATTAAGCAGTAGTGAAGCCGGGACGTGGGGGGGGGGGGGGGGCAGGGCGGCACAAAAGCAAGAAAGTATGAAAAAATGGAGAAGTAGTGTGTCACAGAGGTGAAGGATGAGCTGAGGAGGAGACAGAAAGGCTGCAGACAGGCATTAAATAGTTTGATGGGAGCCAGCGTCAGAACAGACATGTCACGGCTTAGTCATCCCAGGACACACAGTAGGCCAGTGTGGTATACACACACTCACAGCCACAATTAAGACCTCCTGTCACCCAAGGCATGCTTGTGACTTCATCTGATTTCACAATGACAAACACACTGAGTTCAACTCAGATAGCTGTGTGTGTGAGTGTGTCTATGTCTGTATGTATGCATCAGGGCATGTGAGTTCATCACAAGAGCTGGCACTTATACCTCAGCATGTCCTCCTTCACTCGATCCATGAACCTTCACTGAGGCCCTTCTCTTTTCCTCATGCTGACTGGAATCTTCATCTTCACCATCCATTTACTTTTACTCGTGAGGCTATCTTGTCACAAATCACCCCTGACTCTTACAGTGGTGTGAAAAAGTGTTTGTTCCTTTCCTGATTTCCTATTTTTTTGTATAATTTTCACACCTCAATGCTTCAAATCATCAAACAAATTTAAATATTAGATAAAGCTAACAGAAGAAAAAGATGCAGTTTCTAAATCAAGGTGTTTATTATTAGTGGGGACAAAAACCAAACCTACATGGCCTTTCCCTGTGTGAAAAAGTCATTAAACAGCAACAATTGCAATCAAGCATCTGCAATAACTGTTAGTGAGTCTTTTACAGCCGTAGAGGAATTTTGACTCTTCTTTGCAGAATTGTTGTAATTCAGCCACATTGGAGGCTTTGAACATGGACCGCCTTTTTAAGGTCATGCCACAGCATCCCAATCAGATTCAGTCAGGACTGTGACTAGGCCACTTCAAAGTCTTCAGTTTTTCTTAAGTCATTCAGAGGTGGACATGCTGGTGTAGTTTGGATTATTATCCTGCTGCAGAACCCAAGTGTGCTTCAGCTTGAGGCCATGAACAGATGGCCTTCAGGATGTTTTGGTAGACAGCAGAATTCATGGTAACATTTACCATAATAATAATAATAATGGATTGGATTTATATAGCGCTTTTCAAGGCACCCAAAGCGCTTTACAATGCCACTATTCATTCACTCTCACATTCACACACTGATGGAGGCAAGCTACAGTTGTAGCCACAGCTGCCCTGGGGCAGACTGACAGAGGCGAGGGTGCCATATCGCGCCATCGGCCCCTCTGGCCAACACCAGTAGGCAAGTACGGTAAAGTGTCTTGCCCACGGACACAACGACCAGGACAGAGAGCCCAGGGATCGAACCAGCGACCTTCCGGTTACAGATGCGATTCCCAACCCCCTGAGCCACGGTCGCCCCGTGACCATAGCAAGTCTTCCAGGTCTTGAGGCAGCTAAACAGCTCCAGACCATCACACATGTTTTACTGATGGTATGATGTTCATTTTCCTTAACCCTTTAGAGCCGGTCGGAGCAGGCACGCTCTGTTTTGCTTAACTATTTTTAAATCCCGGTAGCTCTGCAACCACGTAAGCTAGTGCAATAATTTTTTTTTGCATATGAAACCGGAGGAGTTGTACTTACATCTTATGCCATATAGGTCACAGTTTCCTTCCACATATAGCTTTGCAAAAACTGCATAAAAAGCACTTGCAGCAACAAAAACATAATATTCCAGAAACACGCTTTGCTGATCCGATCAGCTGTTCATAACACTTCCTACGTTGGAATAGACGTCAGCGCGAACTTTTGCATGTCCGCCATTACCTGCCCGAAACCGGAAGTGACGTCATTTTCGCGGAAATGTAGTTTTTTTTTACCATCAGGGCCTCAGGGCCTATACTGGTGTTTTTAAAAGTTATATTTGACTTTATGACTTTCTGTGTCTTTTCTGGGATGCTTAGGACTCATATTGCACTGGTGGAAATAGTTTATTTTGATGCATATGCTACTTTTTGCAAATTTGCAGTATAATATTTATTTTTGTTTTTCCTGTGTATTTCAAAAATAAAACTATGAAGACACTCAAAATAAATTTCCTGTGGTAGGAAACTATTTTGTGCAACTTTTTTGTATTTACAGTTTTGAGGGATAAGCCTCTTAAATTTCTCTAACTAGAAATATATGTTAAAAAAGCAAAAACGATTTTCAATTTCTTTGTAGTTCATTGCACTTTTTTACAATTTATGTATTTACTATGCACTTAATGAATACATATTATTAAAATCTGGGCTATAATTGTTGTATTGATGTATAGCAACTTGAAATGCTCCCAAAAATGGCACCACACCATGTAAAAATATAATGTAAGCTCTGGCGGACTTGGTTCTATGGTAGGTCTTAAAGGGTTAAAAGCTACGTGAGATGTAATTGGACACACAAAAAGTTCAACTTTTGTCTTGCCAGTCTATTTTTTGATTTAACAGATCTCCCAGTAATGAGGCCTGAGTAAGTTTAGTGAAACTGAAACTCCACCAACTCCACCCTACCTGCACTTCCCCATCTTCACCTCTCTTGTGCACTGTTTGTTTTTTTGGATGGTTGAGCTGAAGTGTTTAAGCATATCTACCTTCACTATTGCTACTCCTTGTATGTTCACCTTTTCAACTTTTTCCCCTCTCATTGTACATGTATTCTGTCTTGGGTCTATTGATTCTTATTCCTCTTCTCTCCAATGCGTACCTCCACCACTCTACCCACTCCCTACTCTCACTACAGATCACAATGCCATCTGTGAACATTGCTGTCCACATGCCATGTACCCTGTTAAGGTTCAAAATATTGGGGATGGAGACAAGAGAAAAAACCACAATAACAACACTGGTCCGGCCGGGTTGAGTCAAACGATGATTTTAATGAACACACGTGTGGGAGATGGACACTGATGCAGACAGCCTCAAAATCTCAAAATGGTGGAGCATTGCTCAAACTTTTATAGCCTCTGGTGTCTCCACCTTATCATAAGAACCTATACATTCACATGCTTCCTCTCACACGGCGCCTAAGCTACGACCTTGGCTCCCCATTTATCTGCTCCTGCTGAGATGGGGCAGAAAACTCCAGCATGTTCTCTTCTAATCAGACAAATAAGGCGATGACTTTCTGCAAACAGTATTTCTTATAACTCAGCAGTATAATGCATCATAAAACAATATCATTCATTCACAATAAATCAACAGTTTAATGTAATGCAAATCAGTTTAACTAATGCAATAGTTATCAGCTTCTTCTAATCCA
Organism: Maylandia zebra; assembly: GCF_041146795.1. NCBI lineage: Eukaryota > Metazoa > Chordata > Actinopteri > Cichliformes > Cichlidae > Maylandia > Maylandia zebra. The sequence goes on along the minus strand of NC_135168.1, from coordinate 26,252,160 downwards.
GGAGAATAATGCAAACTAAAACTACATAATAATTCACAATCTTTAATTAGGGGTATAACATGGCATAAAATAATATTATAATCTAACAACCCCTAGTGCCAATCCCAAGCCTGGATAAATGAGGATGGTTGAGTCATATAAATAGGTGTTTTATCATTGTGTTGCACATGGCCCTTTCCAATCCCTACTGAACTAAAATTAGGCATAGCAGATCATCATGATCATTATACTAAGACATAACAACAACTTGCTAACTCCTGAACCAGTAGCTGCTTTATTCAAACAACTAAAGTAATGACAAAGTGATAACTACAACTAGAGAATGCAGTCAAGTCTTCTCCTCCTCCCTGTAACTCGCATCTTGTTACTTGTTGCTTAATTGTGTAGTTCTCTGATGGGCCAATTAAAGACAGAATCCAAATGAATGGCGGTTCTGAATTTCAGTGGTTTTCATAATTTGACCTACACTGATCAAATAAACACTGTGAAATGAAACGATGAATATTTGGCACTATATCTCTAAGGGACACAACATTAAGCATGTTACAAAGCCAACTTCTCCAATTAAGACAAGCCACTATTTGCTTGGTTCACAAATAGAATAGAATAGAATAGAATTCAACTTTATTGTCATTGCACATGCACAGGTACAGGGCAACGAAATGCAGTTTGCATCCATCCAGAAGTGCTTTAGTGATATAGATATATTACATTATATATTAGCAATAATATAGATATGTAAGTATATTACAGAAATGGGTATGTTATAATGTACACGGTATGAAGTATGTTGTGAATATTCTATAACTATAGGTATGTACAGGCTGTAGTGAGTACAAGCTATGTACAGGATATGAACAGGATAAAACTATACAGGATATGAAATAAATAACTTTACAGAAATCTGAGATATACAGCTATACAGAAATGGGAATTATGCAAGTTGTAAACAGTTGTAGGGTTAAAAATTATCGTATGTACAGAATGATTTATTTACAGAATTATACAGTAGTGCAGTTAAGATAAGTGAGATATGTGGATAATTTCTACAGAGGCTATATAAAGTGCTAGTGGTTGTGAGTGGTGGTTCAGTCCATGTTATTATTGTGTGTTTGAGGGTACAGTTGTCCATTGTGGGTGTGTGTATGTTCAGTCCATGTGTTAACGTGGGTCAGATGTCAAGAGGCAGAGTTCAGGAGTCTGACAGCTGTGGGGAAGAAGCTGTTCCGGTACCTGGTGGTCTTGGTCCGGAGGCTCCTGTAGCGCCTCCCAGAGGGCAGGAGGGTGAGGAGTCCATGTGATGGGTGACTGGGGTCTCTGATGATTTTCCCAGCCCTTTTTAGACACCGCTTCCTGTAGATGTCTTTTATGGCAGGAAGTGGTGCTCCGGCGATGCGCTGGGCAGTTTTCACGACCCTCTGCAACGCCTTCCGGTCCGAGGCAGAGCAGTTCCCGTACCAGACTGTTATACAGTTGGTCAGGGTGCTCTTGATGGTGCAACGATAGAAGTTCACCAGGATGTCTGAGGACAGGTGGTTCTTCCTCAGAGTCCTCAAGAAGAAGAGGCGCTGGTGAGCCTTCTTGACCAGCTTGGAGCAGTTGGTCGTCCAGGTGAGATCCTCGGAGATGTGGACTCCCAGGAACTTGAAGCTGCTCACACGCTCCACAGCCGTCCCCTTAATGTGGATGGGTGGATGTGGGTCAGCATTCCTCCTGTAGTCCACGATGAGCTCCTTGGTCTTCTCGGTGTTAAGCAGCAGGTTGTTTGTGTCGCACCACTCAGCCAGACGATCCACCTCCTCCCTGTAGGCGGCCTCATCGTTGTCACTGATGAGGCCAATCACTGTGGTGTCATCTGCAAACTTAATGATGGTGTTGGAACCATCAGCAGGTCTGCAGTCGTGGGTGAAGAGGGAGTAGAGGAAAGGGCTCATCACACAGCCTTGTGGTACACCGGTGTTCATTGTGATGGTAGATGAGCAGTGGTTATCCAGCCGAACATGTTGGGGGCGGTTGGTCAGGAAGTCCAGTAGCCATTTGCAGATGAGGGAACTGATGCCCAGGTCTGTCAGTTTCCTGATGAGTTGTGAGGGGTGGATTGTATTGAATGCTGAACTAAAGTCTATAAACAGCATTCTGGCGTAGGTGTTGTTGTTGTCCAGGTGTGAGAGGACAGAGTGCAGTGCGATGGAGACTGCATCCTCTGTGCTCCTGTTCTGGCGGTATGCGAATTGGTGGGGGGGAGACAGGATTTGAAGTGTGCTAGGACCAGCTGCTCTAAGCACTTAGTGATGATGGGGGTGAGTGCTACTGGGCGGTAGTCATTGAGGCAAGATCGGTTGGAGTTTTTGGGTATCGGGACGATGGAGGTGGATTTGAAGCAGGCCGGTACCACAGCATGGGCCAAGGACAGGTTGAATATGTCTGTCAGCACTCCTGCAAGCTCCCCAGAACACGCTCTGAGAACACGCCCGGGGATGCCATCAGGACCTGCAGCCTTGTGGACATTGATCCTGTTCAGCACTGCTCCTACATCGGTGGGGGAGAGAGTCAGGGGTTGGTGGTCTGGCGTCACGTCTGCTTTGGTTGTGGTTGTGGGGTTCCCTCGCTCAAAACGAGCATAAAAGTTGTTGAGCTCGTTGAGGAAGGAGACATCAGAGGATGCGGGGGAGGGTTTGGTGGTCCTGTAGTCTGTGATGGTCTGGAGTCCTTGCCACATGCGTCGGGGGTTGGAGTTGGAGAAGTGTTCTTCTACCTTCTTTTTGTAATGGCGTTTGGCTTTTTTGATGCCCTTCTTTATATTATATTATATTACAGCCCTGGCTGTACTGTAGGCGTGTGCATCTCCTGACCTAAAGGCGGTGTTGCGGGCCTTCAGGAGAAGACGAACATCCCGGTTCATCCAAGGCTTCTGGTTGGGGTACATGGTGATCCGTTTCTGGGTGGTGACACTGTCTGTGGTTTCGGAGATGTAATCCAGTACAGATGAGACGTACTGGTCCAGGTCTGTGTGGGTGAACGTATTCCAGTCTGTGTTTTTAAATCTGTCCTGGAGCACTGCGTCTGTCCCCTCTGGCCACACTTTAATTGTCCTCACAGCAGGTTTCACACGTGCTAGCTTGGTTTACCTACTCTGCTTAGAGCTAAACCCGGTCAAAACAGAAACTTTGATTATTGCACCAGGCAGTGCAATAACCTATATTAAACGGCGACTGGGTGACTTAGGTTCCTCACAGAAACATAACCTTAGAAACTTGGGTGTCATTTTTGATGAAGCTTTTTCTTTGGAGGGACATTTAAATCAGGCAGTAAGAACCTGCTTTTTTCACTTGAGGAACATTTCTAAACTTAGTGCCTTCGTGTCAACAAGTGAACTTGAGATGATAATATATGCTTTTATCTCTACAAGACTTGACTACTGTAACAGCCTGTTTACTTGTCTAAACATGAAAGGGCCCACCTACAGGTTGTTCAAAACTCTGCAGCAAGGCTACTGATCCGCTCGAACAAGGGTGCTCATATGACCCCTGTTTTAAAGTCACTGCACTGGCTACCAATCAGATTCAGGTTCCATTTTAAAATTCTAGTTTTAACTTTTAGAGCATTACAGAGACACCACCCCCCCCCCCCCCCCCTCCCCCCCATTGCTGATCTGATTCATACACATACCTCCACTCGTAACCTGAGGTCAGCAAACCAAAACCTTTTAGTGGTCCCCCACACTCGTTTTAAAACCCGAGGGGACCGATCTTTCCAAGCTGTTGCACCCTCGTATAGCTACGAGGTTTGGACTCAGTGGAGACCTTCAAAAAGCAGCTGAAGGCATTTTTATTTCAAAAAGCTTTTAATTAGACCAGGGTTGTCATGGTGTATTTTATGACTGTATTATAATTTTACCTTGTAAAGCACTTTGTGACATATGTCTGTGAAAGGTGCTATATAAATAAACTTTACTTACTTACTTACTTAAGAAGTGGAAAATGAAGAATTAGAATGAGTGCAGGTTGATAAAAAGTCATAGTAAAGAACCTTAATTATTGATCATTCTGACTACTGATAATAAAAGACAATGCTTACCAAAAAAATGTATTTTATTTTATTTATTGAACATTTACCTTTTTTTTGACAACCACTAGAGGGTGCCCAACTAACCTATAGACTGAAAACCTCCAGATAAACAATTCATCAGCTTTTGGTAAATGGTTAATGGAGTAGTAACTTTATGGTGTTGCTCTAGTAACATTGACTCTGTAAAGTACTTTTACACTCATGCAGTCCACTATCCTTTCCAATAACATTTCAACAGGCAAACCAAGTGACTGGAAATTAAACCATCATCCAAATCAATACATTAATTTGTACTATAACAATCACATTTTTTGTTATAAAACATCCCATGTCCTTTATATCAGCGGTCCCCAACCCCCAGGCCTCGGACCGGTACCGGTCCGTGAGTCGTTTGGTACCGGGCCGCGAGAGTTGAGGCTCAGGTGCGAAATGTATGGTTTTCAGGGTTTTTATCGGTTTTCAGCGTTATTTTGTTATCGTTTTGATCGTTAACTCGGTTTTCCTGGGTCTTTTCACGTGTGTTATGAATAAATCTTCTTTTTTTCAGTACCAGTACTAGTTTTATTTTGTTGTATTTATCCACGACACCTTAAGGCCGGTCGGTGAAAATATTGTTGGGCATAAACCGGTCCATGGCGCAAAAAAGGTTGGAGACCACTGCTTTATATTTTTGTAGTATTACATGAAGGAGAGCAACCGTGTAATACTGTAAATTTAGCACTAAATACTAAATACACTATAATGTAACTTTCTTTAATAATTTCATGCATTATAGCCTCCATCTGTGTGCAGATATTCTAAGCAGATCTGGATTTTCTGTGAGTGAAGTTCTTATATATCTGTGAAGGTTCTCAGTCATCTAGGTCATTGTAGAGTAAGGAGTAAGGAGCTTTGAAAGAAAAGCATCTGGACTTCTTTAATTTTCTTGAAGACAATTCACCTCTCATCCGAGATGCTTCTTCAGTTCTAAGAGCAAATGGTGGAGAGTCCCAGATTTTATGCCCTATGGAAGTGTCCCCCAAGGGGGTCATGGACCCCCTTATTGATCCTCTACCTAATCACATGAGCCAAGGTGTGTAAACAGTTCTGGGTTGTGAAACCTAGCCCCACACTATCATGTGATTTCCTGAGGTCAAAAGGCCCAGGATGTGAGTGGGTGTTAAGGAGTTGGGGAGGATCTCAAAACTGGATTATAGATGGCAGATAGCTGGTGTCATAAGCCACCGCCTCTGTTCAAAGATGGTCGTTCGCAGTGGTGGCTTTTTTCACTCCTCTTTCAAACATCTGTCTTCTCTGTCCAAAATGTGAACAACGGCATCCTCGAAAGAGTGACCTTTGTCCTTTAGACAAAGATTCGGCTGTCCATCTGCATCTAAAGGACAAAGGTCAGTCTTTCAAGGATGCCAATGTTCACATTTTGGACAGAGAAGACAGACGGTCCAGACGCTTTTCTTTCCAAGCTCCTTAGACTGAAGTTCTGATACTTCCTCTGTGATGACGTATTTTCAAGTCAGATCCCCAAGGACTTTAGAATAGTGAATTGCATATTGGTTCAGATGCGTGTGTTTATTTCTGCTGTGTTTTCAGAGTAACTTAATATCTATTTCCGTGATGTGTTTTTGTGTGCATGAGTATGCAAGACCATAAATTAAAGTGAGCCATGATGAAGCAATGTTAGTGTTTGTGTTGATTCCACCCGTGTGTGTACACTGGTGATAATTAAATAACAGGGGGTGTTTGTTTATGTGTGTGTGTAGGTGTGTGTGTGTGCTGTGCTGATTAAGTCATGACAGTGTGAAGCCTCCTTTATAAATGTCAGAATATGTAAGAGTCAGTTTTTATACTCGGGGGTTTTTCCTGTCTCATGGTGCATTCATCTTCCTCAACAACACTGTGAGCTTGTGTGTATGAGTCAAGGAATAGTAAAGGACAAGGAATGATTGTTGAACAATAATAATTTAAATTTCTGTATTCGATAATGCACAGCTGTCAAAGTGTTGTTTTAGTTGAGTGTTCTGACCAACAAAGAAAGAGTCCTGATAATATATGGTCAGTGTAGTTACAGTGTAGTTTCTTTTATAAGGATTCTTCTCTATCGTGATTATGAGCTTAATTCATTTGATGTTTTTTTATATTGCACCATCTCATAGTTAAACACCTAGAACTGGTAGATAGTTTATCCATCCTACCATTGCCTATCTTATAACAGGGAGAACCATTCGTGCGATCAGGGAGACCCATCTGCCTGAATCAAGGGATGAGAATGACTGAGGTGACAGAACGAACAGTGTGGAGAGATGGAAAATAGCACTTTTTTTAGTTCAGTTTGTATTACACTGGGAGCTGATCGTTTGTTTATTGTAGTGACAGATTTGAGTGAGAAAACCAAGGGGAATATCTTCCAGTTTTCCCCTTAAATAAATTATTGTATGACTTAAACCTTTTTTTTTTTACGGTTTCTCTTACTTGAGTATTGAGGTCTTGAGTCCTTGACCCATATTATTAGGTGACTTGGTTCCTCTGTTTAAGAGGTCAGGTTTGCTTAGCTGGTGTGGTTTGGGAGTTTGGGTCCTATATTATCAAAAATGAGGAAATATGTTTTTGATAAATTGTGTTTCGAGTTCCAGAGACTTATCAATTTTCATTTAACTTCACTTCAACCTTGTTCACAAAATATACAGCAGCAGTTATATAATTCTGCTCTATTTACTTCCTTTGAATCATTATGAAAGGTTCTGGCCTCCTTTTATTCTCAGAGTGTAGTGTTTACACCCAAACACTGCTTGTCAGAGTCAAAGCACATCTGTCCAACTTTGTGTTAACATAAAAAAACAAAGATTAGAAGATAAAATGTGTTCAGCTGATATATTGTTTTATAGTTTTGTCTAATATTGGCTGTGTTTTCTTAAATTTCTGCATCTCTTTCTGCATTTTATTTCAAGTGTAGTTTTATGCTTTCATTTTAAATGCATTGAAAAAGACGTTAGCAAGTCAGAAGAAAAGAAAAACAAAATGAACAGCCTAAAGCTGACTTGTAAGCTTTGCAAATTGGCTTGTTTTAACGATTCACTTCATTTTAATTCATGAAACAATCACAAAACATTTTTCCCTCTTAGCTCCTGAGTAATTAATGAAAGGTCCCGACTACTGATTAAGTTTAGCTGAAGCGTAGTAAAGAGGGAGGACAGGCACTGAGCTCTGAGCTGCTTATTTCCATTAAACCTAAATCTAAAACACTGCTCACCCTGCGTTAAACTTATTGTCAAATCAACCGTGCTACTGTGGACGAGTACACACACAGACACGTACACACACATAGATAAAGTCATGCACCATCAGACACAGATTAAGATTCGGACTGAAGTTGATAAATACGTATGGCCACTTTAAATTGTTCTTTTTATTGAATGACTAACCAGGTTGCTAATTTGGTGTGACATAATTAATTACAGCCAATTAGGTAAACAGATGGGACAGAGAATGTGTGGAGAGGAAATGAGCATGAGGATCATTAACTCGTGTGGGTGGCTGGATCAGGCTTCACGATAGCCCCACCAAGAAGCCATTAAGAGGATTAGTTTAATGTGTGGTGAAAGAAAATAGAGGCGCAAACAGATGAAGACGGAGACAGAGATTAGGTTATACTGACACTAAAAAGCTAATATTGGCTTTACAGATATCATCTGCTGTATTGGATAAATATCAGTGTCAGTCTGACTGCTCCCTGCTGAGTAAGTGAATCCCTCCATCAACTTGGAACCACTTCCAGGTTGATTACAGCCTGCTATAAAAAATAGTTTTGGTCTCTATAGCTAATTTCTTCCTTTCTCAGCAACGCTACTGAGGCTCATTTTCTTTTAAAACTCATCCACTGTGATGAGTCTCTTGTTCACTGAAATGGACCTATTGACAATGTTTGGGGCTTTGGTGCCTTTTGGAGCAATTTTAATAGAATTATTTGGAAAACAATATAGCTAGTTAGGTAGTTGTGTTGTGGTGTGGGAAGAGCTGCAGGACCGATCCGAGCACTGGATGCAGCTGATTGAAAGTCTGGCAGCTCGGGTCAGTTTGTGTTGGACACCGATGCCACCCCCACCTGTGACTGCACGGGAATTGAGGTCTGGACTGTTCCCGCACCTGTCCCCACTCCTTGGGTGGGAGCGGTTGGTGCCTGGCAGGGGCCTGCACCCGTTCCTGCTCACTGGAGGAGGGCCACTGAGCAGCCGCCGGGCACACCACCAGCTCACTGCACCACCCCTCCCCTGCAGCCGAGCCAGGTACCACACCTCCGCCACACACACTCTACTAAGAAGGCTCACATGACACTGGCTCCCAATACTTTTTTGATTTAAAATTCTTGTATTTACATACAGACCACTAAACGGACAAGCTAGACTATTTATCCCATCCTTTATTAAACACAGTGATAATCAATTACAGGCTCAGATACAGTAGCTGTTCCCACTATCAGTAACTGTACTTTATCTGTCACATTTGTACAGCAATTTTTATTTTCTGTACTCTATTTTTTATGCACAACTTTGTGACTACTTGTCTATGAAAAGCACTTTATACCTAACCTTTACTTTTACTTAAAGACCCCACACTATTAGACAGAGAGGCCCAACATTTAGACCGTTTGCTATTAACAAGCACTTGACAACAGCGGGAAGGAAGAACTACCCTTTAAACAAATATGGAAGAAATGTTATCTTTCTTTTTTGGTGCCTTTTTGTACTCCTGCTGTGGCTTTTTTAATCAACTGAAATCTTTTATGGAGATTCTAGAAAAGTCTAATAATAAAGAGTTACAACAGTCCATCCCAGAGGGGCAAATGCATGGATTAGCTTTTTAACAACACTCACAATATGTTCCTTCATTTGAAAATGTTACATTCGTGAACGATGGACATCTTGGTTATTTGTTTAATGTGGGAGAGACAATACCTCATACCTCTGAAAAATGATTAAAACATCACTCATGGTATTTAGCAAGCAGTCCTAGCATATCAAAAAATGCATTTATGAAGAAAATTCATAAGATGGAGAGGGACATCAATTCCTGCCACATTTAGCTCAAATTTTAATAAAATCATTCTGACACTATTCTATTCTTCATTTTCATGAATCAGTTGACACGCTTGTCTTTGGTCACAAAATGAAAGCAAACACATGACTTGAACATGACTAAAATTGTGGGCTGTGGTTCACAGCAGTGACTTTAATAAAAAAAAAAATATAAATAAAAGCTCTGAAAAGAAGTTGATGGTGATAAATCTAGACAAACCAATGACTAAATCATCATAGGCCCCTGCTTTTCAAAATCTGGCCTGGTGTCTCTCTCATCCTGTGACTGCTTCACATGCTGACTATAGCTACTCATGACTCCAGTGCAACAGAGAGCCCATGTTACCGGTCTGATGCATAATCAATAGGACAAGCTCTCTCCAAATAGGGTTTTAACTTGTATTGAGCTTACTGAAAAATGAGTGGCCCACTCTGTATACATGCACAGCTCGGCTCTCTGAGACCTAACTGCATTTTGTCTGAGATTCAGGCATTTTTCAGAGCTGACTTCTGCTCGCTGTGATGAAAACTCTGGGTAAAAGACGTCAGTGGCCCCCAATCAATACATGACAGAGTTCCTAAAACAGAGAAATCAATCTGTTGTGACTTTAAAACTGAACAGCCCTCCTCAAGGAATATGAAATATGCTGATTAAAATTGTACTAAAGAAAAACATTCACTCATTCCACTTTCATTTATCCTTTGGTGAAAATGCAGCATTCATCATTTTGTAGCTCTGATCCTGCATTTTTTAAATTTAGCCGTTAAAATGGCCTCACTACAATCACTGATTTCTCCTTTCAGGAACAGACTGCAGTGTGAGAGACTAATGCAAGGTGTCAACAGAAAAACAACACTGCTATTACTACTATACTACTCAAACATGGTACTTCAAGTTGATGTATATTCCTTATTTTCCTCAACATATTTGATTTCTTAAACTTTGCCAAAGTAGCATATCATGATTTACAGTTCAAAATAATACATATGGTTATACTGGCGCTTAGTGCAGCCCTTTATTTAAACATAATGCTCCAAAAAACTGTGGGATGCATGTGGCACAACCAAAATTATTGCCACTGTGTGCAATGAAACTGCAGTCTCAGTTTGAAATGGTTGCTTTGAAGACAGAGAACATGAGTATGGTGATAAGACAGCTATAAGATGGAGTCAGTGTGCTTTCAGTTTGTGATTGAATGGGGTCAAGTTGACAATTATATGCAATCTATTTGTGATTATACAGTGATTAACTGTGATAAATTGGTGAAATCACAAATCTGTTACCATCTGTTGCCAATCCGTTACCATCTCATTACACAGAAATTCACATTAAAAAAGAAAAAAACTACATTGATTAGTTACATTCAGCCAGAACCTCCTAGCATATTCATCCACTTTTAATGATGTTGTAGTTGAAGCAGGACACTGATTTAGATGCAGAATAACATAGGCACCTTGATTTAACAACAAAGCCAGAATACTACCAGTTACTAACAAAATTCAGTGCAATCACCAGAGGACCACCAGTCTTTCCCAGTCATGTTTTTACTCTAGTGTGACTGAGCCAAAACAAGCTGTTTTACCTCATCTTCTTCTAAGACCACCAGCTCCTTGTGTTCTAAGGTTCGAACAGGAGGTTTGAGGGACAGCTGTATTTTGTATTGTGCTGTATTGTGCAATGACAATAAAGTTGAATTCTATTCTAATTCTATTCTATTCTATTTGTGCAAAGCAGTAGAGGATCTTTTGCACACAATGTGTTAATAGACCTCTCTGCATTGAATCGTACTTTCATACATTATTAATCTCTGTCTCTCTTCCACAGCATGTCTTCTATCCTGTCTTCCTTCTATCACCCCAACCGGTCGCAACAGATGGCCACCCCTCCCTGGGCCTGGTTCTTCCTGTTTTTCCTTCTCACTGTCGCCAAAGTGCTTGCTCATAGGGGGTCATTTGATTGTTGGGTTTTACTCTGTATGTATTATTGTAGGGTCTACCTTACAATATAAAATGCCTTGAGGCGACTGTTGTTGTGATTTGGCGCTATATAAATAAAATTGAATTGAATTGAAGTCAAACAGAGATTAGGACAGTCATTGTGTTGAGTTAGTGATCATGACACAGCTGCAATCTTGACACTTCTTGCCTTGCTTGTCTTTGCAGAATTCCAAAAAGCAAGCATATGAAGAAGATCCTCTGGATGCTGACATTTAGCATATCAGCAAAGTAAATGTGAGAAATGCCAGCAAATAAAGCAAACTGTGTAATTGGGCAGTACTCCTCAACCGATAACTATGATATGTCAGATCAATTTGAAAGTATAAAATAAACCCTACAGTTTAAAATGATATATTTTTAATAATTAATAATTATACAGCTGAAACCCCCTTTCCTGTCTGTACACTGTAAATTAAAAATAGGCAACTTTACCAAGGCTTACACATTTATGGACAAAAAAGTCACAAGAATTATTTCCTGAAATTCCATTGCATGGTATTTGTAATTTATTTTAAAGTTCTCTTAATAATATGCACAACACACTGCATACATATCTAACCAATCAGAACAAAGTTCTGACATGAAAGCTAGTAGGACGAAAATAGACCTCAATGCTCCATGGGCATGAGAATATAATAATTTAGTTTTTTCATTTGCATTGCTGGCTTGGAGAAGAAATATACTGACCTCTATGAGGTCACAAAAAGTTGTGACAGAAAATGCATATGTAATCAAGTGTTAACTTGGTTATCTGATATTGTGTGATATTCAGTATATATGTATATATCTATATTGGGTGTTCAGTTATAAAATGTTCTTCAATGATTTTGAGGTTTTTTTTTTTATTGCTATTGGTTTGCGGCTGCTTTACGACAGTCGACTGTGGTAGTACATCCTAGCGGGAGGGGCTATGAGCTCACGTGGCTTGTAGCTGTGCCCTGCTTCATGCCCTGGAGGACGGGGCTGTCCCCCCCCCACACACACCCTCTAGCAGATCATTACATGAAGGAACCTTTTAAAAAAACAAGCGCGTCCATGCTCACAGGTGTACACATGGGTGATCACACCCACAAACTACACCCTTTTTTGCTCCTACCTCAAAGCACACTGTGCTCTGTTGATCTTATGTGCTGCACAATAATGTTTAATATTTAGTATTTACTGTCATATTCCCATATATCATTGTGATGTTGTTTATTCTATTACTCTTGTTCTCTTCTGCTTGTTTTCTTTTTTCTTTCTCAACCAGGTGATCAATAGATGCATTTTTTTTCTTTTTTTTTTTTCCTGCCCATTCTGTTGGTTTTTGTTTTTTGCCCTTGTCCCTTTTCTCAGCTGTTTCTCTTTCCCTCTTTCTTTCTCTCCTTCTTTCCCCCAGTCAAGTCTGTCCCGTATTCAGCAAGTGAAAATAAAATAAACAATAAAAGGTGAATCAAATGGACCATTACGGCAAGGCTGGGATGGTCAATTTGGTAAAGTAAATCCGTTGGGCATCTTTCTTTGCCTTTAGACAATAATTCTGATGGCAAAAGAGCCAAACGGGACAGGCGCAAAAAAAAAAAAAGAAGCTGTGCCAGAGAGCAAGCTTGGGTGAGCTAGCGGGGAATATCTCCTTCTGCAGTAGCCTTAAAAAAAGACTATTGTTCGTTCTCCTGCCAGACGCCTGTGCTGCCTTACTGCTGTGCTGCCTTACTACTGTGCTGTCTCGCTGGTGCCATTAAAGGACAAGCGGCTGCCATCCATTCATTCATCCGGACCTCGATTATTTGGACCAAAGTACTCACACACACGCCCACACTCAGTGCCATACACTCTCTTTATTTTGCTGGCCAGCTAACACCATTGTTTGTTTGTTTTTTGTTTTGTTTTGTTTTGCATTCACAAAGACTATCCAAAGACATTTTGGTTATTGTCAAATAGACACTCTCTGATTACGGACTGAGGAGGCTGTGGTGTTACAACCCCAGGACTGAGAAAAAAGACTCTTTACATAATATATTCACTTGTCTCCTGGTTAGGAGAAGTGGCTATTGATAGAAATATTTTTTTTCTTCTTCTTGTCTTTGTTTACATTGTATCCCAGAGAAGGTTTAAGTTGTTCAGGTTGAAACATTTACACTTAGAGTCGGTTAAGTTTCCTTTGATGTATCAGTGTCAAGCTGATGTTTAAGAGGGTATGTTAAGGACAGATGTGCTCCAGTCCATCAATCCTTTAAAGTGCTGGACACCGATGGTAAATTGCCATCAGACCCTAAATAAATTGTCCTCTGCTGTTATCCATATTGCTTCACTCATTCTTTGGTGAGTAGACGTATTGGTTACACATACAGTTAGAAATCGTTTTTCATCTTTTTGCATATTTTAATATGCTCAAGTGCAATTTTACTGTTTTCATATAAAACAGTGACAGGTTTGAAAGGAACCATGTTAAAACTACAGTGACCTGAAGATGGACTACAGAAAGCTCATGGCTATACAACTATACAGAAGCTAAGCATAATCTATATTCAATCCATGTAAATATGCATATACAGCATGTCTGTATGTGCAGAGGTTAAAGACAGTTGGAATGACATTTAGCAGAGTTCTTGCACCTTCAGTAAATGGGTAATTAAATCTCATGTGACGTAAAATGCAAGATGATATTCAGCAAGTCAATTTCTTATGGTCTACAGCCTGTGAGTCATTCCTGCTGATTAATTAATTCAATTCACTTTATGTCATTTCAATTCGATTTTGTTCATATAACACGCGTTCACAACAACAGTTGTTTCAAAGCCCTTTAGATTGCAAGGTAAAGTGACCAAGCACTTGGTGTCAGTGGGAAAAACTCCCTTTTAAAAGGAAGAAACCTCCATCAGAACCAGGTTCAGGCAGGGGCAGCCATCTGCCACGACCACTTAGGAGTGAAGGGAAAAGAATAGAGCAGGGAAAAGCAAGAGAAAAGACACACTGTGGAAGAGAGCCAGAGATTAATAACAATTAATAAGTGAATGCAAAGTGGTGTATAAACATGTGATTTTAAATCTGATTCTGGATTTAACAGAGATAAAATGAAGAAAAGCTAATTTGGGAGAATTCCTATCGCTTCTACTTCTACTTCTACTTTCTATGGAAGAAGTAAGTGTATACGTATTCTTTCACAGGATTACGCAGAGCCCTATGAAAACTTAGGTCAGTGGTTCTCCAACATTAACTCCATGATGTCAGTAGCACTTAAAAAACAGTTTATTCTGATGCTCTTTTCATTGTCATTGAAGATGTGATCTGTTCTATACAAACAGGTTCTATACAAATATTAACAAGTATTCTCATGCCTTGAAGACATGAGAATACTCCAAGTTATATACAGTTACTGCATGAGCTGTTCAAGAGAGCCAAAACTCTATTACAAACAGAAGCTGTATGGCTCCTAATGCATTGTTGCTGCAAAGGGTGTGTAACAACAGGAGATCTTATCAACTGTAATGGTAAATGGCCTGTATTTATCATCATCATCATCATCATCGTTTATTTATATAGCACTTTAAAAACACACAAGGCTGACCAAAGTGCTGAACAACAGAAACATAACAGATACCATAAGAATAATAAATACGATAAAATAATAAACATAGCGACAACAATAAAATACAAGTCAGTCAACCACTGAATCAAAAGCCAGTGAATAAAAATGCGTTTTCAATCTGGATTTAAAAACCATCACTGATGTCAATTGCCTAATGTGAAGAGGAAGAATATTCCAAAGCTTAGGAGCCACAATAGAGAACGCTCGGTCTCCTCTCAGTTTCAACCGTGATTTGGGGACTGAGAGCAACAGCTGCTCAGCTGACCGGCGCGAACGAGTGGGGACATAGGGCTTCAGCAAATCAGACAGATACAGATACAGACAGATTTATATAGCACTTTACTAGTCCCTATGGACCCCGAAGCGCTTTACACATCCAGTCATCCACCCATTCACGGACACATTCACACACTGGTGATGGCAAGCTACATTGTAGCCACAGCCACCCTGGGGCGCACTGACAGAGGCGAAATTGTCCAAATTGGAGTCTATCTAATAGACTCCAATAGACTCCAATTTGGTTGACAGATGGTTGACAAATTGGAGTCTATCTAATAGACTCCAATAGACTCCAATTTGGTTGACAGATGGTTGACAAATTGGAGTCTATCTAATAGACTCCAATTTGTACATGTAAATGGAGAGTCCTCTTCACACACTGAGGTTAATTATGGAGTTCCACAGGGTTCAGTGCTAGGACCAATTCTGTTTACATTATACATGCTTCCCTTAGGCAGCATCATTAGAAGACACAGCATACATTTTCACTGCTATGCAGATGACACCCAGCTCTATCTGTCTATGAAGCCAGATAACACACACCAATTAGTTAAACTGCAGGCATGTCTTAAAGACATAAAGACCTGGATGGCCGCTAACTTTCTGCTTCTTATTTCAGATAAAACTGAGGTTATTGTACTCGGCCCTGAAAAGCTTAGAAATATGGTATCTAACCAGATTCTTACTCTGGATGGCATTACCTTGGCCTCCAGTAACGCTGTGAGGAACCTTGGAGTCATTTTTGACCAGGATATGTCCTTCAACGCACATATTAAACAAATATGTAAGACTGCGTTCTTTCATTTGCGCAACATCTCTAAAATTAGAAATATCCTGTCTCAGAGTGACGCTGAAAAACTAGTTCATGCATTCATTACTTCCAGGCTGGACTACTGTAATTCATGTCCAAAAAACTCCCTGAAAAGCCTTCAGCTAATCCAAAATGCTGCAGCAAGAGTACTACAGGGACTAGAAAGAGAGAGCATATTTCTCCTGTTTTGGCTTCCCTTCATTGGCTTCCTGTTGAATCCAGAATTGAATTCAAAATCCTGCTCCTCACATACAAGGTCTTAAATAATCAGGTTCCATCTTATCTTAATGACCTTGTAGTACCATATCACCCTATTAGAGCACTTCGCTCTCGCTCTGCAGGCCTACTTATTGTTCCTACAGTATTTAAAAGTAGAATGGGAGGGAGAGCCTTCAGTTTTCAGGCCTCTCTTCTGTGGAACCAGCTTCCAGTTTGGATTCGGGAGACAGACACTATCTCTACTTTTAAGATTAGGCTTAAAACTTTCCTTTTTGCTAAAGCATATAGTTAGGGCTGGACCAGGTGACCCTGAATCCTTCCTTAGTTATGCTGCAATAGACGTAGGCTGCCGGGGGATTCCCATGATGCATTGAGTTTTTCCTTTCCAGTCATCTTTCTCACTCACTATGTGTTAATAGACCTCTCTGTATTGAATCATATCTGTTATTAACCTCTGTCTCTCTTCCAAAGCATGTCTTTTATCCTTTCTTCCTTCTCTCACCCCAACCGGTCACAGCAGATGGCTGCCGCTCCCTGAGCCTGGTTCTGCCGGAGGTTTCTTCCTGTTAAAAGGGAGTTTTTCCTTCCCACTGTCGCCAAAGTGCTTGCTCATAGGGGGTCATATGATTGTTGGGTTTTTCTCTGTATCTATGAAGCGCCTTGAGGATACTTTTGTTGTGATTTGGTGCTATATAAATAAAATTGAATTGAGACTGCCGGACATTGGCGCCACCGGCCCCTCTGACCACCACCAGTAGGCAATGGGTGAAGTGTCTCGCCCAAGGACACAACGACCGAGACTGTCCAAGCCGGGGCTTGAACCGGCAACCTTCCAATTACAAGGCAAACTCCGAACTCTTGAGCTACAATCAACAAAAGAACAAGGTATAGTGTCAGAATGACACCGTCTTTAAGCTTTCCAGGGTGTCCACAACACTAATGACCTCAGTGGGACCTTTAATACCACCCAGATGGTTGAGAAATCACACCACCAGCAGGAATTAATTTCTAAAAAGAGTGAGGATGTTTTCATCAAGCATTCAGTAGTTTTTACTGTTGCCTCAAACAGAGTGTTTAAACCAACTAGCCACCAACGTTAAGTTATTAAGATTGTTAAATATATCATCAAGGTGCTCCTATCTTCTCCGCAGGCGATCACCACCCCACCTCTAACCCTGATTATATTGCACAGTGTTTCTCACATATGGGTTTCACTGGGGCAGGCTGTGCAAGTTTAACAGTTACACAAATATTTCTTTTTTTTCTTGTGTCTGAGAAAAAACGCAGTCCCCCTGCTCTTATTCAGTTGCTAACAACTATCAATCCCTGTCATGTCCCGTCTTGTGTTTTCTCTACCAGCTGGCACACTGGCCAGACTGCTGGTCCAGTCTGCTGATACAAGTCTTCAATATTATTCACTCGATTCCCCAGAATTACATTAGTAACCCTGCTAGATTGATGGCTAGCAGGGTTACTGAATGGTTAATGGCATTCAGAGTTAATGCTGCTTTACAGCACTTTGATTTAGTGTGTAGCAGTATTGTTAAAGCCTGTATTAATTATATCACCGGAAATGTGGAAACGGTGAGGTTGAGGTTGACTACTAACTGCTACTAATCCAATTTCAGTGTGATTTCCTGACTGATACAGTTCTCTTTATGAAAAATAGAATTTTACTGAAATTGTGTTAAAATGTATAAAATGTCAAATAAATTCTGGAATGCATTTATTTCATTTAAATTGAGATTTAAGCTTCATAGTTGATTCAAACAGCCGGTGTGTAGGCTCCTTGTGGCCACATTTGAAAAGCTTTGAACTAGTTGGTCTACTTATTAGTCTACTTGGCCCATGACTGGCACTCCATTTTTTTCTAACAAGTAATATCATGCATCATCATTTCCTATCAAAATTTTCATTATCAAGTTCTTTCTTATTATTTCTTTATTTCTAGGAAGGTGAGATTGAAAAGAAGTGAAACATTTGGAGCCCACAATATTTATTGCTTACACAAATTATAATTTTGTGGATTTTTTTCTCCTGTTTTATTTTTAATTATCAAGCTAATTATCTTGTTTTCACTAGATAATAATTGTCACAGAACATAAAAAAACTCACTAAACCTTGTAATGTCTTTTGGTATTGTCCATTCAACTGCTGCTGCTCACTGAATAATGACACTGCAGATAACCATGGAGCACTGGTTATATAAACAGAAACACTGACTTCACTTCACTTGAATGTATGAATGGTTAAATATATATAATACACAGGGCCTGGCTGATTTGGCTGCAAGGAGGTAGCAGCCATATGAGCAATAAACACTATGTTCTGGAACAACATTAAAGGTGAGTGCATGTTTGTAAATGTATGGAAGACTGTGGATGAGTGACAGCTAGAGGCAATAATTTTGATAAGTATCAGACCAAGGTGGCATGTGACAGTGGTGTGAAAAAGTGTTTAGTCGTGTAAGACTTTTATTTTTAGGTATCAGAGGGTGTGTGAATTAAAGCTTTGATTTTCATAATACTATGTGAAAATTGTGCCCTTAGAGCTTTCATACAGTGTTACAGCTGCATATCTTGCAATGGAGATTAGCTTGTGTTACAATCCATGTTGCCAGATGCTTCTGGCCCTGGCAGCGACTTTGATAGAGAAAACAATTGTGACCTTGAAAATGACTTGTACTCTAAGAAAATGATATTTTTGTTAGAAGAAATACAGCTGCAACTTACTATGTAACCACACTACTCAATATTTTGTCTCAAGATGCAATGGAATGAACTATTTTAAGAAGAAAATTAAAAATTTTCCAAAGCTTTTCATCAAAGTAAACATAGAGTGAATATGAATAAAAAAGGACTGTGTAAAGAGGACTAGCTTAAAATCAATGTGTTGCAGAAATAATAGTGTGTGTGTTCCAACAAAGAAAGTAGTCAGCTTAAAGGGTTAAGCTAATTTAATGAGAGTCTGGCTTGTTTCAGCATTTGTTACCTCCTTCTTACTCATGAATTAGCATCAAAGTTAGCTCTGTTTCCAATTGAACAAGACCAATTTTCTATCTCAAATCATCTATTTCCATAAATACTACACTTGCTATTTTGAGTGTACAAGTGCATTCAAAGTATCTAGTATGGCTGTATTATGTGCTTGAGTACCTGGTTGAGGTATACATAAAGGTCAAAAAACAGTGTGCCACATTGGATACCACCAAACTAGTTGCAGTCAGCTGAAAAAGAATGCATCACCAATCATTATGCAATTATGTTACCTGGCTGATTGTTTTCTGAATATTAACAACACCATAGAACGTGGAGTTTTCCTTGCAATACACAGTGTGTGTGTATTTTTTGACTTAAAAAATAAGTAATGTTTGGTTTAAAACAAGACTATCCAGTAAAACGTCACCCACTGCACCAATATTTTGTGTAGCCTACGTAGTTTAGTACTATGCTGATAGAAGTATTGAGAGACACTACCTGTAGTAATGGTAGTGGCTTTGTAAAGCTATAATCAAGCTCAGTTTTATATAGTAGATAGCAATAGTTTCATGTCATATTGTTGCTACCTTTGTCAAAGCGTGTTATCATTTGTAGCACTAACAACAAGATGAGACCAACCAGCAGCTCTTATTCTGTAAGCATAAAACATGGACATAGCTTACAGGTAAGAAAATATAAGCTGGTGCAGAAATCCTACAAACCTGTATTTGTACCAGATGGGTAATGAAAAGTATCTGTTGTCTTCAAGATAATACTACCTTAGTAGTATTATTTGTCAATAGGTTTGTCAATAGCTAAACGTAATTTTTCAGATCACAGTGTCCTGTTGCTAATGGCACCCTGTTAGCAAGCTACTCTCAGTTGCTATGTGGGAGTACTGTGCAGATAAATTATTTCATGCGAGCATTCCACAACCAAGTCAAAGTCAAAAAAACTTTATTTATCCCCAAGGGGCAATTAAGACCAACCAAACCATAAAAGACAAAGTACAGTCAAAGAAATAATTTCCATCAAAGCCCTTCATCATGTAGCTTATCTGTGTAGCAATTTAATCAAAAACCTAGATACCTTCTTATTTCACAGTGTAATATTCACATGCTTCATCCGAAGCACACTTTCTGTGTATTCACTAGTTAACCCTAAAAACACAGTGAGCGGGTACTGTGACTAGTCACAGTACCCGCTCACTGTGTTTTTAGGGTTTCGCTACCTTAGCTTAGCTCGTAGCCGACTCACTAGCAGCATGGCCTCTTCAGCTGTTCTTACTGCACTTTCCTGCTCATTGAGTCAGATGTTCAGTTACTCCTCGACATCCTTTAGCAGTAATGATACTTGTAATAAATGTAACCTATTTGCAGCTCTGGAGGCCATGATCACTAAATTGGAGACCTGGCTTCGCACCCTTGAAAAACCTGTAGTTAGGCCCCTGTAATTGATGCAGCTGAAGGTAGTGTAGGCCCTGCTAGCTGTCTCCTAGCAGACTGTCCCAAGTAGCAGGGGAAACAGGTCGGCTGGGTGACCGTAAGGAGGAAGCACAGTCTTAAACAGAAGCCTCTGGTACACCACCAACCTGTTCATGTGTCTAATCACTTTTCCCCACTTGGCCACACACCCATCAGGGATCAAACTCTGAAATGTGGATTATTAAACATGAGGTCTCTCTCTTCTAGGTCGAGGCCAAACTAACAGGCCGAGAACGCGGTGTGGCAGCAATTTTTCACACCACCTTATTAATTAACCAAAGACCAAGACAGACTTTTAATTCATTTGAAACCCTGATGCTTAGCCTTGTCCACCCTGGGCCTTACACAGAGTTTACACAGAGAAAATCAGAAATACCTCACTCCCTGGTATAATTCTCAATCACAAACCTTAAAGCAGGTAACTCATAAGTTGGAGAGGAAATGACGTATCACAAATTTAGAAGATCTTCATTTCGCCTGGAATAATAGTTTCCTGATTTATGAGAAAGACCTCCGTAAAGTACCCTGCCTCTTGCCCTATGACAGCTGGGATAGGCTCCAGCGCCCCCCGCGACCCTGAAAAGGATAAGCGGAAGCGAATGGATGGATGGATGGACCTCCGTAAAGCTAGAACATCTTATTATTCATCACTAATTGAAGAACATAAGGGAAACCCGAGGTTTGTCTTCAGCTCTGTCAGAGCTCTGTTGAGCCAACCATTCCTTTAATGTTAACTAGTAATGATTTAATGAACTTCTTCACATGCAAAATTTTAACCATTAGAGAAAAAATTACTCTTAATCATCTCACAAGTGTAACATTAGCTACAACTACTTTCTGTACCATGGATATTCGTTTAGTGTCTTTTTCGCCAATTGACAGTCAACTCATCTCTGTTCTTGCCCCGCTACACCTCAATGCAGCGTTTGTGACACCGTTTTGTAGACAGAATCAGGCGCAGACCAGGAGACCTTTGCAAAAGCAGACACTGTGTTTATTTACAGTGATTTCACCAGGTGATAATATATACAAAGTGTTCGGGGGGAAGGGGGAAGGGTCCAAAACCACACTCCACTCTCTCGGCTACAGTCCCACTCCTTTCCTCCCACGCTTCTCTCGCTCACTCGAAGATACAGGGATGGGTCCAGAGAAGATCTACACACACACAGAAAATCCAATTAGTACAAGATCGCACGGAGACTTACAGACTGAGACTTGCTGATCGCAGAATAACTGACGCTGGTGGCTCAACATTCCAGCGATGAGTAGTGATGTGTCCTGTGTGTCGAAGCTTCGAATCGTGCGTCGGGTAATCTCGGGGGCGTTTTTCTGAAGCGCGTATCGAGGCTTGCGTTGATTACGTATGCAGTGACGTTCGAGGCCTCGCAGGCAGTCCGTACCATGTGGCTGATTCGGGAACTGGTTCACCGGTTCGCACCAGATTCGAAATAAAATGGGCAGCAAAACACAGCTGATTCCCCCATCACACCGTGTTGTGGAATTGGATTACGTACGTGTTACATAGTTACTTGAGCATTTCCTCCCTCGATGGAACCAGCAAGGAAAAGAAAATTTTCCCCTGTCTGGCAACATTTTGATGTCATCTCTCCTAATAAGGTATACACACTGTAATAAAGAAATGATAAGTACCATAATATAAATAAACCACACCACAGATCCTATAATCAGATTTCTGTCTTTTTGTTTATTAACCCTTTAGAGCCGATCGGAGCGGGAATGCTCTGTTATGCGTAACTATTTTTAAATCCCAGTAGCACTGCAACCACGTAAGCTAGCGCAAAAATTTTTTTTGCATATGAAACCGGAGGAGTTGTACTTACATCTGATGCCATCAGCTTGTCCTAGGTCACGGTTTCCTTCCACATAAAGCTTTGCAAAAACTGCATAAAAAGCGCTTGCAGGAACAAAAACATAATATTCCAGAAACACGGTTTACCGATCTGATCAGCTGTTCAAAACACTTCCTACGTTGGAATAGACGTCAGCGCGAACTTTTGCATTTGCATCTATGCTGAGGCATTACAGAGCCCTGCATGAGAACAAGGAGACTAACCAAGGTGGACCAAGCTCAGGTGAGTTTTTGTAGGTTTTAAGGATACAGTCATTTGATACATTTATATTCCCCATGTAATTCATTAATATTTGGGTTGTATTTACTGATATATGTAATTTCTTAATGTTTTTTGTTGTATCACGGGAGAGGAATGATGTGGATGAGGCCTTGGTCAACATGGTGATAGAGGATTCCCAGCCCTTCACTATTGTGGAGGACAGTGGGTTTAGGAAGCTTGTTAACGTTTTGAACCCTAACTATGTTCTCCCCACAAGGCAGGTGTGTATCTTAAAACATGAAGCATGTTTCCATTTGGCCTTTATTTCCATATTAAGTACTGTACCTTCTTTTGTTTAGGCTTTGAAAGCTATGGTGGACCAAAGATACAAAGAGTCCAAACAAAAAGAAAAACTGACTGTGGCCAAGGTTTCTGCAGTTAGTTTGAGATCTGATATGTGGACCTCCATTAACACAGAGGCTTACCTAGCCGTCACCTGCCATTTCATTGACTCTAACACTGCATTGCATTCTGTAGTGTTAGGTGTTCAGCACTTCCCTCAAGCACATACTGCTGTCAATTTGTCACGAGTAACAGCAGCGCTCATGTCAGAGTGGGGCATTACAGACAAAGTTACATGTTATGTGACTGATGGAGCAGCAAACATGGGTGCTTGTGCTAAGGAGCTTCGTTTGCGTCACAGTAATTGTGTGGCACATACATTAAACCTAATGGTCAAAAAAGTATATGTATGTGTGTGCGTGTCCATAGTTCAGCTGAGACAGTGTCCTTCGCCCTGCCAGGCTAAGTAAACAGTCTTCCAGCCAACCCAGGTGATGTTAATAGTGAGTTTCAAGATCTGAGATTTGTGTTATAGCGTGTTTGTAGTGTTTAGTAATTGTGTGGTGTAGTCATTTGTTTTGTTCTGTGTGAAACAATGAGATCACTACTGAATGTCACGGATGCTAAAAAGCCACCAAAGGCAGACTGCAATTTAAATGCTGTCTCCAGGTGGGAAACAGGAGGAGTAAGATGTAACCCTTGTAACGGATTATTAATGAAATATCAGAGGCTCTACCAAGGTATAAACATTGATAATGAAGAACCACAGCAGAAGGAGCAGTGCACAAATGGTGTATTTAACACACAGCAGTTGCAGATAAATGCACTTCATACAATAAAATAAACTACAAAATATCCCCCCCAAAATAACAAACTAAAATAAAGGAAAAAAACTCCTTTTTAACAGGGCGAAACAGGATGAGTAAGAACCATGTAATCAGTTTTCTTGAATGAGCCAGAGGGACAGAAGCGGGCCACAAGTTCTCTTTAATAATCCAAGGTGTAGCAGCTGAAGCCAAGATGTCCTATTCTACCCAGCTGGCTGCACACAATGAGTAGTGTCAGACAAGTGTTAAGGGTTCAATATTGAGGAAGGGTACAAGAGGGGATCGAAGAAAAACCACACTGATCTGGCCGGGTGAAGTCAAACGATGATTTTAATACACGCGTGGGAAGATCACCACAGACGGCAATTGATCTTCGACTTAATCAAAGCATAAACAGATATTTTATATCACCTGGGCTTAAATTTAATGACGCCCCTTCAACATCACAGATACATTTTATACATAGATCAGATCAAAACCACAATGACTGTTAACACAATTTAAAAAGAACGCCGCCGTCGTCTTCATAACAGGTGCATCCTGTTACTGCCGGATGCTCGCTTGTCATCCAGACACATCAGCAGCAGTTCTGCGACAAACTGCTCCTTTTGCAACCCCACGCAAAACATGATTAAACTTTCACCTATAAATGATTCTCTCTAACTGTGTGTGTGTGTGTGTGTGTGTGTGTGTGTGTGTGTGTGTGTGTGTGTGTGTGTGTGTGCTAACCACAATTGCACCCTACTTCACCTCGCCGACTAGCTCCTGACCTCTCACCAGACAGAGAGACAGAAGCCACTCTCATATATGTACTAACCTGAACTGAAACTATGTATATATCATCTACTAAATAAATGTTTTAATCAAGCACCTCTACTAAAAGCTTAATACAAAAATATGAACTTATAAATGATAATAAAAATAACCTGATATAAGTGTTTTGTAAGCATGTATTGCAATTTCTTCTATGTTCTAGTTTCCCTCAGCATGTATCACCTGGACAGTCACGCCAGTGAAGCTTAAGACCCTTAATGAACCGAACATCAACTCAAAATAAGCACAGATATGCAATGTGTATAAAATAATTATAACTGCATCTGAAATACAAAGTTAATATGATAACAGTATGCATAAACATCTTAAGGCCATCTTAAAGCTATCTGTTACATTGTTAAAGCAATGATCATACTGCAGATTATATTATGCTGGTAAAATACTTTTGTTCATCCCCACAATCCCCCTTTCGACCTCTGGCAAACCAGAGGTCGATACATACGTCGTTGTTCATTCCTCGGCCCACTCAGCTACTTCCATATCCATCAATGGCATCATGGACATAGGGCCACCGCCCCAGGGTCCACTGCCCTTTGTAATTACCTTTTCTAACAATCTTCGGGCACAAGGAATGAGACAACAACCACAAGTCACCAGAATACCCACTAAAACAGCTAGAGAAAACATAATTGAAAGTGCAAACCCCTTCCACTGTCCGAACACTGAGGTCATCCAGTTCTGCAGCGGGTTGTCAATTCCCGAGTGGTCATGCATGGTCCTAGAGAGACTCTTTAGCCCCTCCAAAGCTCGCGTCACCGAGCCATCTGGAGCAGTGTTATTCGGGATAAAAGTACAACACTGGTCACCGAACATAGCACAAACGCCCCCTTTTTCCGCCAACAACATATCAAGGGCCATTCTATTTTGGATCCCCACTAATGAGGTCGGACACATCTGCTCCGCTAACCCTTCCATCCCGTCTCTGGTAAGGTTAGAGAGCCTCAGCAAATTATAGTGAACATAATTGATCCTGTCTACATTTTTGTTCGGGGTCACTGGAAAGAGAGCAGAGATTATTGGAAGATTCTCAAGACCGGCAGCTATTTGGTCTGCAAGTTTATATTCACTTGGAACTCCCCTGGGGACCCCTATTGAGTCAATCCAGGTTGGCGAGTTCAGCCTAGGGTCATAAGCGTGTGTTCCCTCAGTCCCGCTCTTGGACAGGATATGTCTCTTCCGCCTAGCTGCCAATGTGCATGTGTTGTGCTGTGGAATGGTTTTTACCTGATTTCCAATTAGCATAAGAGGTGCTCCTAGTCTCACCATCGCGCACGTCCCCACACTTCCCAGAGGAACACGAGCCAAAAGAGTCTTGTGCCCACAGTAATAATAAAGTCCACTTCTAGCCCAAGTCCCAATTAAAGTGTTGGGATCACTTATATTGTTTGTGGTTCTCCCCGTCTGGGTAACAGCGCACCAACTTGGGTCGATTTCTCCCACGTCATATGCTACTTTATCTGTGGAGAACTTAAAACACGTATAATTATCTTTTTTCGGCAAAAATGGTCCTGCCCTTGTCCGCTTATCAACTGGAGGAAACAAACTGGACAACACAGTGCAGTTTCCAGTACTCACCGCTCCTCTAGTCATTCGCAACATGCAATCATAGCCCCACTTGTCCTCCGGATGGAGTGGAGCGGGCTCTGTGAACAAACGTGGTCTAGCAGAGGCACAAGCAACACAATTAGATACCTCTTAATCCCTAGCATTTAGAGCCATCCAGTCCAGCCAGAGATTACTGTCACTGAACCCAGTGGCACGCTCAATTAAATCTTGAGGCTTCAGTCTGGTGTAGTCCACTCCCAGGACTCGTCTATCCTTTGGTTCCTGTTCCCCTGGTACCACATATGACGACCCGTTTCCCCTTTTTCCTGTAAAATTCTTCTCTAACTGGCTCTACGGGATTTACGTGATTGACCTTTTCAAGGAAATTAACTATAATCAACCCCTTCGGATCAGTTCCCACAGTCTCCACACCCAGGACTAAATACACAGAGTTTTTACGCCGCCAGTTGCCCAGCGACATAGTCAAAGGATTCTTAGATGGACTATAATCTCTTTGACGTTTCAGCACGTTCTCTGACCCTTGTTCTGACGCTTCCCCATTTTTCCCAGTGTAACCCTTTACCTGATTCCAGTTCCGACACCAGTTTGCAAAGGGCCGACTTCCTCTCTCACAATGTGTACTCACTGCATAATCCCAGCAAACCCACACATTATATCCTCTCCAACTACTATCTGCTCCTTTACACTTAAAAACATCACATAAATCAAATGTGAATGAAGTTGTAGACCCATTAACATAGTTCAACTCTAGACCACCATATGTACTGAGGCACTCATCCCTTTTACCCGAGACCTCGCGCTTTGATCTCCTTTTTAGCCCTGTTTCAATAAACGGTTTCTCTTTTGGTGCTGGACTGAACTGGCCTCTGTGTTCAGACAGTTCGCGTGGGCCTTTCTGCAAAATATAGACAAACAAACATAGGGCCATTATTAATACCATCACAGACATCAAACTGACAATCACAAGCAACATTTTAATCAGTACTCTCTCCTCACGAGTCAGTTTAAAACTAGTGTGACCGGTGAGGGAATCTGTACAGAGGCTGAGAGAATGAAGATGAAAAGATAACAAGAAAGGGACAGCAGATGATTTAAAACGGAACCGTATAGTGAGAAAGAGGCATTCATTTAAAAATACATTGTTATTGGTACTCTGCATGTGAAAGTTTACAAAAAAATATATATATATTAAGCATACTTAGTTCAAGTAGGCTATAAAGGTTGAGCTCATCTGTAGTGACTGAGATCAGATGATATCAATGGGAGCCCATTTTACCTTTTCCAGCTGATACCCCTTTACACATCCAAAAGAAATATGTGACAAAAGCCTCACTATTCATGCTGCTTCAGCCTTCCAGTGCTGCAAGCCGCTATTCCATCCACCTCCACCCCAACTTCTCCATTTTATGTGCTGTTTGATTTAATCAAGTGGCTAATGCCTTTTCTTTCCCGTGTTTAGGTCTTGCCGCTTATTCCAGAATAGAGCCCTGCCGTATCAAATTTTCATTACTGCAGATGTAAATAGCGGGCCGATTTTTATTTTAGTCGTTTTCTCTGTAATATCTTTATCTGCGTTATGTGCTAGGTCACTAGCAAGTAGAGGTATTTAAGAGTCTTAGAAAATATGTAACCCTTTAAACTGGAATTTTGTGCCACTAGGAACATAGTACCCAGGCGCTTCTGCTGTAAAACTATGCTGTTGTAATAGATGCAGGTGGTTTAGTTCTGCTGGTGCTTTAGTGTTGCTGAAATATCCAAGACCTTCCATGATAAAGATGTTGTTTGGATGGGAATATACGTTACTCTAAAACCTGCATCATGCAAGTACACTGAGGTTGTCATAGATTTTCAGAATCTTTTGCTGATATTTTGCACCATATACAATAGGCTCCACAGTGTAGTGGTTTACATGTTTACCTATATGCAAATAAGTGCATTCTATTTCTATTCACATTTTACACACTATCACACGTTTTGCATATCTTGTGTCAAAGTCTCAATTGTTTTTCTCTCCATGATGAACCTTTGAACAGAGTTGAATTCCTAGAATTCCTCCTACAACAATCCACAGTATATTTTTCTTCACGGGTATGCAGAGACAGTTGCCTGGAACAATCCAGCTTGACTCTTTTTTTTTTCCAATGACAGATTCCTATTCAACTATTCCCTCATTACCTTATTATTCTGGGTGTTTATTCTGGCTCAGTGGTCTGGACTGGAGTAAAACACAACTGAATCAGTTCTTTCTCTAAGAATTTGACTGATAGTGGGAATTTTTCTATCACTCTATTATATATATTTACTGTCTGTTTTCATTTACCATAGGAAGGATTATGCACTTGAATTGATAGGGGTTAGAAAACTCAATTTAATGCAATGTGATTTAATTTAATTTAACTTAATTTGGCAGCGTTATTTACTGAATGAAAACATTTTCTTGTATCTAGTTACCTTGAAATTAGCATAGGAGATCACTAAATTCATGAGAAATGTTGCTTTCCCATAGAATTATATACAGCTACAGGAGTTGCCCCCTGCTGACCAATATAAAGAATGCAGATTTAAGGCACATCCACAGTGACATAACCTTTATTATCCAGAAGTTACATCCATCTTCTATAAAGTATGTGGATGCCCCTTACAACCCCACTGATGCTTAATGTTTTTTTTGTCCTATAGGATCATGTCCATGTATTCTGACAAACACGACAAACTTGACATAACTTTCAGCTCTAACTATTCAGCTACCATGGAAACAGCCAAACCTTGACATGGTGTTATTAGTATAGCAATGAAGCAAAACACTCAGGAGGCAGAGCAGGTCATCTACTAATTGGAAGGTTAGTGGCTCAATCCTTGGCTGTGCCAGTCTCCGGCCTGCATGCCTAAGTATCCTTGGGCAAAATACTAAACCCCAAATTGCTCTCCACTGTGTTGCTTGGAGTATGAATGTGTGTGAATGGGTGAATGAGTCATGTTGAATAAAGCTTTTTGAGTGCTCAAGTATAGAAAAGCAATATATAATGGCCAGTCCATTTACCTTTAGAATAGAACAGACAAAGAAAATAGCCCTTTACTGTCATTGTACACATACAAAAAATTTTTGACTGCTCCACATCAACGGTGCCAGAATAAAATATAAACAGTAGACAGCAAGAATAAATAGCATACAGGAGAAATCTATACAATAAAGAGAGATATATGAGAAACAACAACAAAATTATTTACAGAAGACATGTTCCATCCATTCTCTTCTGCTTAGCTGGAGGCTATCCCAGCTACCATAGGCGGAGTACACCCTAGACCAGGGGTGTCCAACTCCAGGCTTCAAGGTCCGGTGTTCTGCAGGTTTTAGATGTGTCCTTGATCCAACACAGCTGATTTAAATGGCTAAATTACCTCAAGTTCAAGTTCAAATTTTATTCGCCACATGCAGTGGCAGGTTGCCCTGCAGTGGAATGAACCCGCTCCCTCCGACCTTACACACACAACACAGACATCACATGGGGATACAAGTCAGAGAACGGTTGCATTACAGAAAAAAACCACTGAAATGTACACTACAATGGGAATGTACAAGAGGAAAAAAGAGACCTCTACTCATGCTGGGCTATAGGAGGACAGCATGAGAACAGGAAACAAAAAAACTCCTCTGCACAGAAAGCACATAAATGTCCACAGTACAACATTATAGAGCACGTGACCAGCAACAGGGTTGGATAGGGGATGAGGAGTAATCCCAGACAACACAGCAGCCATCCTGCCACTGCGCCGTCTCTCCAGCGCGGGCCCAGACCCGCCCGTGTTCCCCAGGAGGCAACGAGCATCGAAGGCATTGGAAGGGGAGGGGGATGTGTGAGTGCTTATAAGTGTAAGTGTATGTGTGTGCGTGTCCAACCCAGGTGGCCTTGCATAGAGTGGGAAGAACAGTCAACACACAGTCGTTATCGGGGAGTTTTTGTTCGGCTCCAGCCTTGAGCCCACAGCTGGTGCCGAGGGGATATCCGCACACAAGTGTTGAAGTTCTCCAAGGGGCCTGGTAATGAACTAATCATGTGATTCCATTGTGTTGACCCAGGGAGATAATTAAGGGCAGGACACCGGTCCTTAAGGGCCTGGAGTTGGACACCCCTGCCCTAGACAGATTGCCAGTCTGTCGCAGGGCTAATACAGACACAGACAACCTTACCCGACTAACTTCTTTGCTTTGGACTATGGGAGGAAGCCAAAGTACCCAGAAAGAAGCAATCCAAACATGGGGAGAATATGCAAACCAGGTGCTGGAGTCAAACTCAGGACCTTCTTGCTGTGAGGCAAAAGTGTTAACCAACATGGTGGTTAGTACTGTCGCCTCACAGCAAATAGGGGCAGACATGATTAGTGTTATATTTATCTTGTTTGCCAAGAGGATATATTGCAATATATATAAATATTTGACAAATTTGTTGCATGTTGCATGTTTAAACAGAAACCCCCAATCTGATCTAAACAGAACTAAAAAGGAAATCTCTTCAGTCTTGGGAAATCTTGAGAAATTCTATTAAACTTTGTAATTACTAAAATACAAGTGAACAGATAAAAGATATAGATAGACTGTCAGTGCTAAACAGACTGAAAGACCAAAAATTAGAGCAAGGTGGACAGACGAGAAATGAGACAGAGAGGAAGACAAGACAGAGAATGAGAGAGCATGAAGATGAGAGAGACAGAGAGAGATGTCCTCTTATTAGAGTTTTGTTCTCTGCTAGAAGTGGGTCACAAAGGGCCGTAGGTTAACACTGTGACAACAAGCACTCTGCTTGCTTCTAAAAGACCTGTTCCTTTTTAGAAGAAAAAAAATGATATTCCATGAAATTGATTTTTGAGGCCAAAATAAAGCGACAGAGATTGAAAGTGGAGCACAGAGAAGCAAAGTGCTGGAGAGAGAGGAAAAGGAATAATAGCGAGAAAGACAGGGCTAGTACAAACATTATGTAAATGAAATAGTTTCAGTTTGTGAAATAACTTGAATGAATTATACTTTACATTACATTTCCCCATTTTTTTCTCCCTGGAATTATTAAGTATATTTATATAACTTTTTCATTGTGCAGGTGTGGGTCAAATGAGCTTGCTGAAGGAGCTTTTATAAACCTGGAAATTCAACTTTTAGAAACTTTATATTATTGAAGAATGTAATCATATGCGGTAAAGAGAATAGTCTCAGCGGTAAGCATATATTAAATTAGAAGCCTTTTTCTATAGAAGATAATTAAACTGAGAGGTGGGTAGGGATCAAAAGTGTAGGTGTTTCACCAGCTTAAGAAAGCTTTTCAGGAAGTGAAATTAACTTACTAACAAGAGCTGAGAGCAAAAAAAGAATTTAGAAAGAAGTGAGAGAACCTTTTGGAATTCCTGGGATTTCTGCCTTGATTATAAGTCATAAAATCCTATCTGATCCTTAACAGTTATGGACAAAAGCAAAACTAATAATACACACATTGCTGTATATTAAATTTCTCTGCATTTATAAGATTAAATAATCAAGTGAACTCTTACATTTAGTAACTATTTTTAGCAGCAACATCTATCTATCCATAAGTCTGTCCATTAGACTTAAGCAGAAATGAGAAGGAGATTATGCCTATTCCTCCATTTATTTGTATTTTTAAGATGTACTACAGTAAGTAGCTGTCTTCAGGCCATGCCACTGCATCTCAACTAGATTAAGGTCAGGACTCTGACCTAACCATTGCAAATGCTGAATTTTACTCTTTTTTCATACATTATGTTTATTTATGTGCTTCTCATTGTCACCATCTTGAGCTCCCAGACTCCCATCTTTACATTCTCCTGCAAAATTTCTTTATACATTTTTAATTTTAATGTTTAGACACTTGCAAAGTATCTAGTGATGCCTTGCAAGTGACAACAATGCATCAGATGACGGAATGTGTCATCTATGTCTAACAATTTTGGATCAAGGGATTATCAATTTGATGGTATGATTGCTGATCTTGGGCAATGTTCAAAGACAGCAGGTGTTTTGTTGCAGTCTTGAAGCGGATGATGCAGCATAGCTTCATTAGCGTAACAAATTCCAAATCTTTTTCAATCAGCACTACTGTCATTTCTTTTCATCATGCTTAAACTAGCAAAAATATCTATGAAACCTTCCTCTATTTGGAATGCACAAAGCTATGCTAACTAGTACAGGGGCAGTTGATACAAAGAAGTTTGATTTTCATGGCTATTTCAAGTTTTTCTATCAAACTGGGATGATATGGAGGCCTACAGTGTTCTAACACTGCAGTTCTAGGGTAGTGCTTTATCCTTTTCATTTGAATATCGGACAGCTTCATTTAATCTAAAAATATACTGACTCGTGGTACTTAAATTTTTTCAATGAGAAATTTCCTGAGAAATTGGGGTTTAAGTCCAGCATGCTTTGCAGTCAGTTTTTTAAAATGGGATTGAAATTCTCAGATCCCAGTTTCGGTCTTACCCATATACCCTTTGGGCTTTAATGTCCCAATTCAAACCTGTGCACTTTGGAATTCATGTTAAATTAATAATTAAGTTGGTCCCAGTGTCAGGAAACTGTGGTGTTGAGTAGGTTTCCAGCACAAGGAAAAATGTAAATGCAGAAAATATGAAACCCTTGGTGGCAAAGAAGACAAAAAGGTGATTAAATGTAATATGACCATTTCCTGAATTTAAATGATTGTGTTCACTGTGCAGCCTTTGTCCTGCTTGTTAGTCTTTGACAAATGTTGTGAGTGGATGACATTCAGTGGCTCAGGAAATCAATGACTGGCATCCTCATTACATTGCAACAGGTAATATATAGTAGGTCACACACCCATTCTCAAATATAAACTCACAAACATATGAAATCTGCCATGTATGCATACGCACTCTCTAGCTGGGTGGCCACTATAATTATGTAAAATATAATAATTTAGTCAGAGTTAAACCTTCATCCAGTTAATTTAAAAACAATTTTAATTAAGGTGATAAACATTTAAATTACTTCTGGGAGATTTTTTATGTATTTTATTGCACCTTCTGTCTCTGCCGTCTCTCTCTGTAGAGTCCCTTTTCTTTCTAACTTCTCTATTTTTCTTCCAGTCACTCGCGTCTGTCCTTCTTTCCCTGTGCCCATCTTTCTTTTTCCTTTCCATCTTTTCTTCACATCTTTTTGTCGACTGTCTTCAGGAGATGAAAATTACATCTTTGCAAGCCAGGGTAGTATTTCCTGTGTGAAAAGTGACTCATTCACTGTTTCAATTAGCCCATTCCTGTTGATTCAACTTTGAAGTCCTTTTCCATTCTTTGGCTCTCAACTCTCTTCCCAGTGCCACTCTGACACACAGACTTTTGGGGGTGGCAAGCCCTTCCCAGGCACCTACCCAAATTCTCTCTAGCAACTAGAAATGGTTGCATATGTCCTGCTTTGCTGGAGCATTAGAGAGAAAATTGCATTTGTGTTGAGAGGGATGATCCATCTGAGATGCTGTTGTTCCTCTTCGAATTCATGAAGCACATCTCCATCAATTGCCAACGTGTTTACTGTAAGCCCAATTGTGCTTGCACTCCAATGGATCCAGTAATAAGCTAGAATGTGTCCTATTATGTGACCCTCTTAAATACCCAGCTGTAGGTTTGGAATCATGATGATAGATGAGGGCATTTTGTAGCCAGGGCTCTATTTTTCTGAATTCCCCAACTTGGGAACTAATAAAGGCTATCTTATTTATCTTAAATTTGTCTATGATAACTTTAAATACTTAATGTCATGCCATTTCATGTAATGCATTCCATGCGTGTTAATTACATTTTTTGATAGTACTGGGTCATCACTGACCAATGTTGGGCAAATTACTTTGAAAAAGTAATTAGTTATAGTTACTAGTTACTTCTTCAAAAAGTAATTGAGTTACAATATTATCAAAGTAACTAATTACTAGGAAAAATAACTATTTTAAAACATTTTTATACCTCTGGAGTCCAGGGTATAATTGGCCATTTTTTTTATATCAATGTTCTTAAAAAATGTACTGAGCTCATGAATGCAAACATGAGTCTAGTACATTAACAGCAGTAATTACAGTGCTGCACTGTTTGGCATCAAAATCCAAGGGTTGCGGGACCAAACTAAAAGCAGGTACAAGAAAATACAAGCAGACACAAGGAAAGAATAAGATGACCTTACAAAGCTCAAGGGAGAAAACACTGAGTAAATACAAACAGAAAAGAAGAATCTTCACACAGAAGTGAACTAAATCAGAGCAATGATGTGGGCAGGAAAACAGAAAAAGGAAAAACAGAAAGCCACATAATGAAATAAGATATAAGAATAGTGATGAGTATGAGAAAATGAGAAAAGTAAATTGAAAGAGACGAGCAAAGAGTACTGTATACTCATGCAATCAAGCATGAGATGCATGGAAAATAAAGCAATTAAAACATTTCAGCAAAACAAAATCTAAGAAGTCCAACAATAAATCATGTCATAACACAAAGACAGTGGTATCGATAAAGGTGGAACCCTGTAATTGACAACTTCAGTTTAAGGAAGACGTCAAGGTGGATGAATGGCTCCACAAAAGTTGGGCATGGGGATCCAGTTTTAGCAGACACGACTTTGACATGGCCAAAACAAATATGGGCAAAGGTGGATGTCTGTTTATGTAGCATTGTAGCCATTAACCAAGTACAAAGAGGATGTCAGAGTGGATGGATGACTTGATGAAATGCCTGATGAACGGACTGCTATTTGAAGCTTTCAAGCATGTTGCTTGGTCTTCTTTAGCAGGGAAACACCCCAACTTTGCATAGTTGTAGATTCTAGCTTAACTGTTTTCATCTCCTTTCAATATCCTCTTACAATCATCAAGTCTTCTCCTGGAGTCTTCTGTAATCAGTATGTTCTTTGAGGGAAGGAAAAATAAATAAATGAGAGAATAGGTGATCTAGGATTTTCAGCATGGTGCAGAAAGGCTGGCAAAAGAGAATGTGTCTGGCTGTGTATTTAGAAGTGTAGTATGTCATATTCAGCCTGTAGACAAAGTTACTCGGTTTTCTGAGCTATGTAGACATTTAGGTAATGTTGAATGTCTGACTATAATGACAAAATAACTCCATATTATCTGTTTGAAAGTGGAACACAATGCTACTCTGCTGTTAGGATGTACGATTTGTATCAATGTAAGTCACTTTTTCGATAAATTGAGAAGGACAAATTTCTTGTTTCACTCTCCAGTGTACACAACTTATTTACGACACCACCTCAGTTAGATTCAGATGACGTTAGCTTGGCCTCCAGTAATACTGTGAATACTGTAATACTGAGAATTTTTGACTAGAATGTCTTTTACAATAAGAAAACATCTAGCACTGCTTGGAGTCATTCCTGCAATATCTCTAAAATTAGAAATTAGACATCACCTTGTCAGTGATGCTGAAAGCTAGTTCATGGAGTTGGGGAGGAGGATCACAAGCACAGAATTATTTCTGAAAGCACAGAGTCCCACTACCAAGCACTGTTGGAGAACTGGGAGAAGATCACTATTGGACTTTTGCACATTGAATTGTATTCTGAACAGTTTTGCACTGTAAATAAATGCACTGTCTCTTCATTAAGAGCTCCACATCTGGGTCCTCTAATTCCACTTACCGTGACAGTTTTCACCAAACTTTAAAAGTGGCATTAAGCTAAGAAAGCCAAGCGGAACTCATAACCTGCGATTTTAGGTGGAAAAATATCTGACAGCCAGAAGCACACAATGATTGTTGGAATACGGTGGACCCTGAAGGATGAAATTAATCTGATTGAATCTTCAAATTCTAGGAAAAGAACATTTACAGTACATTTGTACATACTTTTAAAAAACTGTACTCAAGCTGCGAGAAACCGCCTCTGACCCTGATGGACCCTGACCCTAAATCCTAACTGTAACCCTTTAATAAACGGTAAGCAGAACTGAAAATGTCCTTGCAACATTGGAATTTCATAAATGCACGAATGGCTTGGCGAGCTAAAGAATAACGTCACAATGTGATTGGTCACTTGCAATGTTGAACCTGGAACAACATTTTCATGATGATCTGGGAACAACACCAACACAACGATATCAGATCATCCCTGTGACATCATCAACCTCTAACTGTGGAAACATCATGTGTTAGAGCTGCTATGGTGGCATAAGGAGGACACAGTCATATTGCTGTATGTCACATAGTATCAAAAACATTTGCATGCACGAAACAGCAATCTTGTCGTAATTGTATTCTGAGATTCAGATTCACAACATCAAGTCACACAGAATTAATGAGTGATAGAAATGCATTTCTGTAGCTCACAGTGGGTGATGGCACCTCTGTGTTTTACTTAGAAAGAAATGAGGAATATGCCCAAATCTCCCATAACCCTGCTGAGAGAGGCAGTTTAGAAAAAGGATAGCAATAAGCTTGAGGATACCGTGGTTTCTGCCAGGGTGAAATGGGGCATGGCAAGAAGTAAAAGACAAGAGGATATTATCCATGATCTTGGATAAGTCTTCCTAACAACATGCATTAGCCAAAGAAACAAGACACCCCCCATCTGCAAAGAATTGTGCCACTAGATACGATTTAGTGGAAAACAGCACAGCTGGGAAGACAACGCACCTTATTATCCTCCCATGGGACCCTTCAAGAAATGCTGGGGCCCTCAGAACACTCTTAGCGATGCACTGAATTGAAGTATATTGCCAAATAGATGCAGTGATCATGGCTTGGTGTTTTCTCCCTGTGTTCTCAGAATCTCTCTGGTGAAACGTTGCTCTGTAATGGAAAACAATTTCACCAGCTGTGTTCATACAAGTGCACACAGAGTAAAATGATCTTTTTCATCAATGGTGGGTCTGTCAAACATATGTTTAATTTTATTTGGCTTAACTAAGCTAACAAACTGATGCAATGATTATTTCCCACTGTAAACAAGAAGCGGACCTTCAAAATGGACCCAACTGTACAGAAAATGAAGCTACAGATCCAATTTCTCTTTTTATGTAATATGCATTAACAATCAGGTCAGACTGCAGAGATGTTTTCAGTCTCACATGCCTCAGAATTAAATAATAAAATCCATTGTATTGCAATGGAGTTGGAACAAGGTTTTCATGTTGCAGACTAAACTAGTGAAAGTTACAAAACCTTTTAGAAGACACTCTACCATGCTATTGTGCTTTAGACTTATCAAGCATTTCCAGATTTTCTTTAAATTTTTTGATTTATTTGACATTTCACAAATGTTCTGATAGGACAGGACACCTTGATGTAGAGCACTTCAATCTTCCTTGCCACATGTCTACAGTTCTGTACCAGTCCACAAGTTACCCCTTCACTGATGACACTGAGACTGGCATTTGAGGTTACAATTTAATAAAGCCTACAGCTGAGTACCTGTGGAACATCTGATTTTTCAGACTTTTACTTTGGTGACGATGCGGTTAGTTTATTTGTTTGCACTGTTATTGGGTGGCTGTGGATCAGAAAGTAGAGCAGGTTGTCTTCTAATTGGGAAGCTGATGGTTTGCACCCTGGCTGCTCCAGAGTACATGACAAACCTTGAGTAAGATGCTGAACCCCAAGTTGCTCTGCAAGAATGTAAATGTTAGATACAAAAGCACTTAGGCATAAAAACAAGTCCTTGTATGAATGTGACTAAGTAGATACACAAATTTCTTCAATTTGATAAGTTTTAGTCCCTCTAAAATTGACTGAGACTTGAATGAAATGGACTAATTTGCCTTTTATTATGCACACTTGCTGTGGGAAAGTAAAATTTAAAAGAGTGAAAACAAAGCAGCCTTCTACTGTGCCTTTTAATGCCTTTATCCTGAGTCTCCATTAATAATCAACTTGGATCACACACAGTAGGAAAAACATTAAATATAGTTTGTGACCAAATTTAGAGGTTCTAAATTTGTCATGACAAGGATACCCAAACAATCTAATTCACTTTAAGTTCACTTAATCCCAGGGTGAGTCTGACTGTGGAGCTAAACCTAAAGTCTATTGCATTCAGGAGTTATCCAAAGGTAACTTAAATACTATGAGCCATAGCAAAAGTGCACAAAGGATACCTACTTATAGTGGAAAAC
Organism: Maylandia zebra; assembly: GCF_041146795.1. Taxonomy (NCBI): domain Eukaryota; kingdom Metazoa; phylum Chordata; class Actinopteri; order Cichliformes; family Cichlidae; genus Maylandia; species Maylandia zebra. Next base: position 26,213,920 of record NC_135168.1, on the reverse strand, counting down.
AATCAACAGGCATACAGAAGAGGAACAAGAGAGAGCAATAAGAATTAGAAAAGGACAGAGAGAGATAGAAGAAATAAAGCAGACAGGAGACGGTTCACGCATGGCTGAGCTCTTTATCTGAGCTCTCACCTGAACAACTGACGTCTATCTGCTCTTCAGACTGTCACGGTTGACAATGATACACTGGAGCTTCCAAAAATACCACAGCTGTAGACGAACAACACTAGTGTCAAGAAGACAGAGCAGGGGCTGATGGAAAACTCCTCCCTGGGCCAGCAAATTACAAACAGTAATGAAATCTATGATAACCTTGCAAGTCCTCCAAGGGCCATTGAACTAATCAACAGGGGGGGTATGAATACAGTTGCACTCATACATGTCAAATGCAGATGCTATAGACTGAAACAACAATCACAGCTCAACTGATTATTTTATCTTCTCAGGTGATTCAGCAACCGCAACAATAATGCATTACTGAGAAATATGAGGTTGGGAAAACATGGCAGTGTTGATTGGTCTTTGTAAGACCTTCTTGAGAATTGCTTTATAAATGAATTTTTACTGGCAAGGAAGAACGTTTTACCTTTGACATTTTTGTGGAGCAGTTCATTATATGCAGTGTTGGGGAGTAACGGAATACATGTAATACATGTACCGCCGTTAGGTATTTAAAATACAAAATATGAGTAACTGTATTCCATTACACTTCTAGGGATGCAAACTGCATTTTGTTGCCCTGTACCTGTAACATGTGCAATGACAATAAAGTAGAATTCTATTCTATTCTATTCTATTACAGTTACCGTTTAAAAAGGTGGTATTTAGAATACAGTTACTTTGTTGAAATAAATGGATTACACAGCGGTATTTTCCTGTTTCATATTGTCATGGGTCAGGGCTGTTTGGGTTTTGTTTGACAGCTATGTTCTGTTGTTCCAGGCGGCAGTGACGTATGAGGTGCCGTAAGGGACATTATTACTGAAACGCTCTCACACACACTACTGAAACGCTCTCACACACACTACTGAAACGCTCTCACACACACTACTGAAATTTTAGCTCTCACACACACTACTGAAACGCTCTCACACACACTACTGAAACGCTCTCACACACACTACTGAAGTTTTAGCTCTCACACACACTACTGAAACGCTCTCACACATACTACTGAAACGCTCTCACACACACTACTGAAACGCTCTCACGCACACTACTGAAATTTTAGCTCTCACACACACTACTGAAACGCTCTCACACACACCACTGAAACCAGAGGCATTTCCGCTGAACAGGAAGTTGTTTCCTGACAAGGAAACTGATGGAAAAAGTGGTATATTTCAAAACACTACAAGGATTTCTACTCAGCAACCTGCTAGTACAGCAGTCCCCAACCTTTTTTGCGCAACGTAAACGATATAAAAATAAAAAAACGATAAATACCATGAAAACCATAAATAGAAATGTGTTCGAATTTTTGTGGAGGAATAAAACCCATTACATAGAAAGATCTCAGCTTGTGAAGGGATACAATAAAGGTGGTATCAAAACTCCAGAATTGGAATTTATGGTTGGCACCCTTAGAATTAAATGGTTAAAATCTTGTCTGTCACAGCCAGACTCTACTTAGCTCCACATCCCATGATTCTTGTTTAATAAAATAGTATTCAGGATTAGACTTTATTTTGAAATGTGATTTTGCGGCAAATAAAATCCCCATAAAGATATCAAACTTTCCAAAACAGACGTTGCATTTTTGGGAAAATGAGATTTACCCACAACTTCTCCCCATAATTCAACCTTATGGAATAATAGGGTAATAACACTTAATCAAAAATCAATTTTCAAGAGTGACTGGTTTGAACAAAAATATTATATTCATAACAGATTTGTTGGATGATAACGGTGTCATTCTAAGTTACACAGACTTTTCAGAAAAATATTGTCTAAACTGTTCTCAAAGAGAATATAACAAATTTTGTGAACTGGTCCCACTGCCTCTGCTTCATTTGATTAAAAATTTTATGATATACAATAATTTCTCATCAGTGCTCCCAAATTTATTGCTAGGGCAATGTCAGCTGTTTGATAAAAATGCAATAAGAAATTTGTTAGTAGTTTCTTCAAAGACAAAATGTTTCATAGTTACCTCTGTCAGTGCGCCCCAGGGCAGCTGTGGCTACAATGTAGCTTGCTATCGCCAGTGTGTGAATGTGTGTGTGAATGGGTGGATGACTCAATGTAGTGTAAAGCGCTTTGGGGTCCTATGGACTAGAAAAGCGCTATACAAATGCAGGCCATTTACCATTTACCATTTTACAACAGAATGGTTACATGGCATGGTTCTAATTTAGTTATTTCATATACACTGGATAAAGCATACTAAAAATTTATGAAATAGCCTATTCTACCTAAAGTTAAAGAAACACACTTTAAACAAAACTAATACTGTGGCAGAATTTCTAAAGAAAAAGAGATTTGGCTTTGAGGTGGGTCAGTGTTCTTTTTGTACTGATGAAAATGAAACCCTAGAACATCTTTTTTTTTTTCTATGCCCTATCACACAATCTATTTGGTGCAACTTAAAAAATTGGATTTCCCTAAATATTAATGATGTGCCACTGTTTGAATTACATCATAATTTTTTTTATATGGATCATCTAGCATTGGATGTCTCAGACATTATTAACATCATCATACTTTTGAGTAAATATCATATCCATTGTGCTAAATGGAGGAATGCTAAGCCTTCTCTCCCTGGTTTTATTGATGATTTTAAGATATTTTTCTTTGCTAAAAAAGACAAAAAGCACATATGCCAAAAAAATAACCAGGATAATGCACGTCTCCCGCTATTCTAAATTTTGACTTATGCTGAGGCTAATATATTGTTAAGTAATGCAGCTGTCTGACTAAGGTCCAGAATCGATTTGTTCCACGATTCGATTCAATTCAATTCGATTTGATTATGGGGAATTTTGACAGTCAGAAATATTATAATTCAGATCAGTACATTTACATATTTTTGTATTTAAAAAAAGGAAGCTGACACACGCAAGACTTTATCAAAGGTGTGAGCATCACAGCAGATGCCTTTGTGTCAAAGTAGCTGAAGATAAAACATATAAAAACATGAAGGTGGTTTTCCTGGCCTGGGATTTTATAAAAAATATTCTGCAGTACATCAAAAACGAAAACCATTAATCAACATATGAACGTTACCTCTGACGTTACAGCGGTTTTATTAGAGACACGGCTAACGTTTTGCATTTTGCATAATTTTAAAAAAGTTTAAATTTGTTCAGTATTGAACGGCAGAAATTAGGTTTTCTTTTCGGAAGTATGTAAAATGAAAAGAAAAAAAAAAACAGCGGCCGACTGCACTGTGAACAACAGTAGACTTGTGCCTAACAAGCAAGCAAATAATGCAGAAAACAGATTTTTAGACGGGAAACTGTTCTTGAAGTACAGAGAGAGAGAAAGAGAGAGAGAGGGCTGTGCATGACGTGCGATTTTATCGTGGTGGAAGCAAAACAGTGAGGGAATTCATGACGATGTTTATGTGAAGCGCAGTTTGGATCTTCTTTTGCTGCTGGTTCAGTCAATATTGTTTGGTGAGAGATAAAACTAACAGCTTTAGAATCGGCGCAAAAACGGCGTGAAAACAAAGCGCGGACCTGCCGACAGATCAGAGTCAGCGAGCTGTCGGCTTTCAGCCCCGACCGTGTCCGTGCTGTTGGGTGAGAAAGGCGACATCTCACTGATTCTGATCCGCGGGTCCGCGCTGTGTGTTTACGTCTTTGTGCAGAAGCCGTGTACCTGCTCTCATTTACTGTCTTAGCTGTTTGGTGGTTGTTGAAATTTTGTGAGGTTTCACCAGAGATTCTGGCATTTCGGGCAAAATAAATTTATATTAAAAAATCGATTCAGGATTTTAATGAATCGATTTCACATTATCCAAGCCAGAATCGATTTTAATCAATAAATCGATTATAAAAACCCACCCCTAACTAACAGGTTGCTGAGTAGACATCTGTGTAGTGGTTTGTTTGAAATCTAACACTTTTTCCTTCAGTTTCCTTGTTAAGAATTAATTTCCTGTTTAACTGAAATGCCTTCCTGTTCAACTGAAATGCCTTCCTGTTTAACTGAAGTGCCTTCCTGTTCAACTGAAACGCCTTCCTGTTTAACTGAAACGCCTTCCTGTTCAACTGAAATACCTTCCTGTTTAACTGAAATGCCTTCCTGTTTAACTGAAATGCCTTTCTGTTCAACTGAAATGCCTTCCTGTTCAACTGAAATGACTTGGTTTTTCAGTAGTGTGTGTGAGAGCGTTTCAGTAGTGTGTGTGAGAGCTAAAATTTCAGTAGTGTGTGTGAGAGCGTTTCAGTTGTGTGTGTGAGAGCGTTTCAGTAGTGTGTGTGAGAGCGTTTCAGTTGTGTGTGTGAGAGCGTTTCAGTAGTGTGTGTGAGAGCTAAAATTTCAGTAGTGTGTGTGAGAGCGTTTCAGTAGTGTGTGAGAGCGTTTCAGTAGTGTGTGTGAGAGCTAAAATTTCAGTAGTGTGTGTGAGAGCTAAAATTTCAGTAGTGTGTGTGAGAGGGTTTCAGTAGTGTGTGTGAGAGCGTTTCAGTAGTGTGTGTGAGAGCGTTTCAGTAGTGTGTGTGAGAGCTAAAATTTCAGTAGTGTGTGTGAGAGCGTTTCAGTAGTGTGTGTGAGAGCTAAAATTTCAGTAGTGTGTGTGAGAGCGTTTCAGTAATAATGTCCTTTACGGCACCTCATAGTGACGCGCGCCCTCTCTGCGACTGTGTTTCCTGGGTGAGAGAGCGCCTTTTTGTTGTTGTTGTGCTAAGCTAATAGACAGCCCTAAAGAATGTAGCCTCATGGGCAGTGTAGTCCGTGCTGCAGGGAGAATGGACTGCCATACCCGTTATGTGTCTGTGAGCGCGAGGAGGGAGAAAAAGGAGAGTGGAAAAGTAAAGTTGTCATTGAGCAGAAACGGGAGCTGGAAGCATGTAAATATAATAATAACCACTGCAGCCAAAAAGAGTGCCTGAAGAGCCCAGCTGTAAGTAAGCTATTAAGACTGGAGCAGCCTTTCAACGCCTCTCTCTGTCTATCGCTAGCAAAGTTGACCCAGACAACAAGGTAAAGCTAGTTTTCGGCTACGAGCCTACACGGAACCCGACGTATTAGCCAGAGGTCCCTTTACTACGGTTCGGAGCCGCGGATCTTCGTAATCGTAATAAATCACACAGCAATAGTACATTTATATAGTTGTAAAAAGCATGATAATATATTAAGTAATCTAAAGTATTCAGAATACTGTGAATACAGAATACTCTCATTGAGTAACGCAACGGAATACGTTATACATTTTGGGGCATGTTTTTTGTAATCTGTAGTGGAATACATTTTAAAAGTAACCTTCCCAACACTGATTATACGGCAGAGCGCCTGATGGTGCAGAAGACAAATTGCATGAGGAAGAATAAAGTAGTCGTGGTAAGCCAATCACATGACCACTTCAAGATGACAAAGCAACAAGGTAATATATATCAGTTTTTAAATTGTGTTGATAGGCCACGTAAAACCATAGTCGTGATAAATAATATATACGCAGCGTTTTTTCCTCAATATTTTCATCACGTTTGCTGTTTAAGGACAGCGCTAGCAGGCACGCTCTGCTTATGACCAACTAAACAAAAATCATCCCGTTCATGTTGGTGGAAAAATGCACCATGTCGACCAATCAAAAAATGATATCGCGACATAACATTTGGTTGTTTAGGGAAGAGGGGGAAGTTTTAGGAATGACGACAAGAGAGAGAGAGAGAGAGAAAGACAGAAGGAAAAGAGAGAGAGGGCGAGTTTTGAGATGTGAGAGATTTGTTTTGTTTAGCATGTTTGGAGTGTGTAGTTAATGTGTAGTGTTGTGGATAGTTTTGTGTTGTGTGTCAGAACAATGAGGTGACTGCTGTCTCCAGGTAAAAAACAGGATGAGTGATACACCTGCTGCTGTCAGACCTGCAGGTATCAGGCTGTGATGTTCTCCTTCATAGTGGACAGAAATTATTTTTTTTGGAGTGGCTGTTACACACCGGCCCGAGGCCGGGGTGCAACACAACAAAAAGATAAACCCTACACATAGTAACAACAAAATAAATCACACCGCGGCAGATTGACGAGAATTAGTTAATTTATTTACTGAACAGGTAGTGAGCTTCAGGGTGGGCAATGCCAAAACAACAAACAAAACACACTAGAAAGAAAAACAAAGCTAACTTACCTCCCACGATTCCAAAACAAAATACAATTCTCTAACCTGTCTCCCTACCCGAAACAGGAGAAAAGAGGGGAATGAAAGAAAACGGCTTCCCACCCCTACAGCTACCAAGCTCAGGTACACCCTTTTTCAACATTTATATTGCAGCCCCGTGCAGTCACACACCACGACGGTCCCCCAGACACACAGCTCACGGGAAAACCAGGAAGTCTCTTCGCCGGCCCAGTCCAACCCCTTTTGTAGCTGGCCTCTTTCCTTCCTCCACCAATGGGCGGCCTCCACCTGGAAACAAGCGCGTTCATGCTCACAGGTGTACACACGGGTGATCACACCCACAAACTACACCCTTTTTGGCTTCTACCTCAAAACACACTGTGTTCTGTTGATCTTATGTGCTGCACAATAATGTTTAATATTTAGTATTTACTGTCATATTCCCATATATCATTGTGATGTTGTTTATTCTATTACTCTTGTTCTCTTCTGCTTGTTTTCTTTTTTCTTTCTCAGCAGGTGATCCAGGTGATTGATATATGCATTTTTTTTCTTCTTTTTTTTTCTTCTGCTCATTCTGTTGGTTTTTGTCTTTTGCCCTTCTCCCCGTCCCTCTTCTCAGCTGTTTCTCTTTCCCTCTTTCTTTCTCCCCTTCTTTCCCCCAGTCAAGTCTGTCCCGTATTCAGTAAATGAAAATAAAATAAACAATAAAAGGTGAATCAAATGGACCATTACGGCAAGGCTGGGATGGTCAATTTGGTAAAGTAAATCTGTTGGGCATCTTTCTTCGCCTTTAGACAACAATTCTGATTGCAAAAGAGCCAAACGGGACAGGCAAAAAAAAAAGAAAAAAAAAAAAAAAGATTTTCTGGAAATATATTTATGTTTGTATGATAATCATCAGTTTACCCTCCACAATAAATCTAATAAACTTGTGCCAATTAGTGACGCCAACCATGGTGAAACTGCTTCTCCAATCTCCTGGTGGATGTGCTTGCCAGCTTGTGAGCTATGCTACTAATTTTCTTCATCACTAATGTCATTTCGAAAAGATGGGAAAAAAAAAATCTTCTGTAACTCGAATACATTGTGTGTTTTTTTTTTTGTTTTGTTTTTTAAACAGTGGACTCCCAGTAAAGAAAACTTTTCCAAATAAATGACACAGACTACAACAAAAAAAAAAAAAAAGGAAACAAGCGTCACTGAATACAAATACAAACAATAACAACACCGTACCGCAAATAATGACCCTGGGTCATAACAGTGGCACAAAAAATTTGTGTGGCATCTTATTGAATGCAGAACAGCTGACTGTTATGTAAATCGTATGAAATGGTTATAAAAAAAAGAGTAAAAGGTAAATGGCTGCAAATAACTTGTTGTTTGCAAAACTTGTGCATATGATTTTAAAATTGACAATTTTTATTTGCATTTAAGGTTAAGAAATTTGATTCAATGAACATGTTTGTGGTTGTTACAGTAAAAATATAACTTTTTCTACTCGGATTTTATGTTTTTTGTCTGATTTTAGATCAATTGTTAATAGAGTATATCAAAATAAAATCTTAACTATAAATTCAGACAAGGTTGTGCTGAAAAGAATGATACCAAACAAGGCAAAGTAAATAGTTTTTAAAGGTGAAATGTAGAGGTAAAATCAAAAGTGGTTAAAATGGCCAATTATACCCTGGACCCCAGAGGCTTAAACATTTTTTTTAAGCAATTAATTACTTTTAGAATCTGGTAACTCAGTTACTAACTCAGTTACTTTTTTGAAGAAGTAACTAGTAACTATAATTAATTACTTTTTCAAAGTAACTTGCCCAACACTGCTTGTCAAATCTTCTTAGACTCCCAGGTGAAAATGATCAACTTTACATTAATATATATATATATATATATATATATATATATATATATAGATATATTTAATTTTTTTGGTCAAACAAAATCCGCTTTGCAGTTGTTAGGAATGATGTGAGTGGAAATGTGTCTTTCCTTTGTTGGGATAAATAGCAAGACAATACATTGCCAAAGGTACTCAACATACCAAATCATTGAATTCAGGTGTTACAAATACTTCTGTGATCACAGATCTATAAAATCAAGCACCTAGGCATGCAGACTGCTTCTATATAAATTTATGAAAGAATGGATCGCTCTCAGTAAAGCTCAGTAAATTCCAGATTTGTACTATCAAAGGATGCCACCTGTACAAAAAGTCTAGTTGTGAAATTTCCTCAATACCAAATGTTCCACAGTCAACTTTTTTTTGTAAACTATATTTTTTGGCCTGTTAACTGGCCTTATAGGATAGCTACAGCAAAGATTGACAGGAGAGGGGAGGTTAAGCCATACGGAACAGGACCACAGGTTGGAATTGAACCCAGGCCGGCTGCTTTCAGCCATGCGGCATATCGTAACCTGTTCAACTGACTGAGCTAAACCAGTGAACCACAGCCACCTGTTAGTGGTATTAAAACAACGGGAATGCAGCAACTCGGCTACAAAGTGGTAGACTATGTAAAATCACCAAGCAGAATGCAAAGTCTTGGATGCAGTGGAGTAAAGCAAGTGTCAACTGGATTCCAGAGCAGCAGAGATGCGTTCTCTGGAGTCAGTAATCATGCTTTGCTATTCCTATACTATTGCAGTGTCTGGCAGTCTGGGTTTGGTAGTTACCAGAAGAACAGTACAGTCTGACTGCATTGTGCAAAGTGTAAAATTTGGTGGAAGGGGGATTTTGGTGTTGATATGCTTCAATATATCAACACATTTTGGACACTTACATGCTCCCAACTTTGTGGGAACACTTTGAGGATGGCCCCTTCATGTTCCAATGTAAGTGCGCACCAGTACACAAAGAAAGCTTTTTACTCCTGAGCCACTGGAACCAGAGGTGTTAATAGACCTCTCTGCATTGAATCATATCTGTTATTAAGCCAAAGTGCTTGCTCATAGGGGGTCATATGATTGTTGGGCTTCTCTCTGTATCTACTGTACAATACAAAGCGCCTTGAGGCGACTTTTGTTGTTATTTGGCGCTATATAAATAAAATTGAATTGAAATTGAATTGAAGTTAGCGGGTCAGCAAAGGTCTAACATTTTTCTCTGTTTGACAGCTGTTTAACGTTGGGAAAAAGAACTCTTAGCTTATTGTTAAAGGAGTTCAGTGACTTCTTATCCTCGACTATAAACCTGTCCAGACTGCTTGTAGTTGAGTATTTGAACATTTAAATAGATGATGGCTCTGACCTCTTGCCAGAATCACTATCAGCATCATACATTTTTTACATTTTATCCAGCATGTTTCTCACCCCACACAAAAAAAAGTAAAGCAAAGTACACCTAAATATCACTTACATTCAAAAAGTTTGAAATGGAGTGGGAAGTAGTGCTTTGGGTTTAAATATTGATTTTCTTTGTTCTGAGGACATTTTTAATTCTGATCATAATTGTATTCTTTCTTCTGTTTGCCATTTGTTTAGCACACACATTTTAAATTCACTCCTGCAGACAAATTATCTGATGCTTTTAATGTATTCTTATTCCCTTAAAACAATGTTGGTCTTTCAACTCTTTTTTTCATTGTCTTTCTATTTTAGATTAAATCTTTCTTGCTAAAACATGATTAGCTCCTGTTTCCAAGTACTCACCTTGAATAAATGACAATATTTGCAGCTTAAAATATTCTTGTCGAAAAGCTGAGCACTTGTGGAGGAAAACTAGTTTACGTGTTCATCTCCTTCATTTAAAGGATCTTGAAATCTTTTTCAACAATTTGGTAAGTCATGTCAGGGCAGTTACAGCACAGGTAATCCTAAGGTGTTATTTGACACTTAGTGATGTTGTTACTCCTGCTCCACCTGCTGTCCCAATTTCTTTAAATAAATATTGTAATTTTTTTCTTTCTTTTTTAGCTGAAAAGCATCAAAAACATAAGGAGTAATATTTTTCCATTAGCATTTTAACTGTCTGTCCCTGCTTCAGCTTGGCGTGTTCTCTTAGAAAGATTTTCACAGTTTCTTTTCCAGAACTGATAAAATTAGCTTTCACAATAAAAGCATCCTCCTGTTCTCGAGACATTTTACCTGCAACTTTGTTCAAAAATGTCTTTTAGTCTATTGTTCCCTTTGTGTTCACTATAATCAACACCTCACTACTCTCTGGTCAACCCCTGTTTTTTTTAAAGAATGCTGTCATCCACTCCACTTAAAAAACATTGGCTGTTGTAGAGCTCATTCTACAGAAACTGCTCTTCTTGGGGTGGCGAGTGACATTTTAATGCAAAATGATGCAGGAGAATGTTCTATTTTGCATATGTTGGATGTTTTTGATACTGCCGGCCACGTCATTTTGCTTTATAGGATTAAAAATTAGGTGTAACTGGATCTGCTTTGGAATGGTTTGCATCATATCTGTCTGAATGGTGCTTTTCTTTGACTGCCTCCAAGTACAGTTCCTCTTACTCTTCTCTCAGCTATGGTTTGCCACAAACTAATGCTTTGGGCCCCTTATTGTTTATATCACATGTGCTCCCTCTTAAACACGTTTTAAGCACCGTTAACCTTCCTGCCTTCTTGGGACCTTTTTGTGCCACTGCTATGTGTTAAATGGCTGCCATTTCCACTGTGTTCAGTGGAATATAACCAAACTTGCCACAGGATAGTTTTTACCTGTCAATGTTAATATTCCAGTGTGAATTCCTTAAATCAGCCTAAAATGGCTGAGCAGCAGAAATCCCCACACCCATCACCCTGGGGACCATTTTCTGCCCATTGACTTCCATTATAAATGCTATTTTTCAACCCCAAATTATCATCATATGATTTTATTTTTTCTTCTTTTCTTGGATGTCAATGAAGACTCAGGGCCTTGAAGTTTTAATTTTTAAATTGCAAAAAAAATGCAAAAAAATAATGGCAGGTCAAAATGTATGTTGGTGCCAATCTTTGGTCCATCTAAAGGCCTACTTATAATGACAATCACATATTACTTCAACTGGTTTTTTGTGGAAATATTTAGTTTCGTTTTTTGGTTTTTGGGGCTTATAACACAGGGCGCTCATGTAATAACACTGGGATTTGAAGGGTTAAAACAACGAAAATATAATTAAAACTTTACATGAATATTTCAGGGAGAAGTAGTTTTACAAGGTTGGCTAATTTAAAGTGGAATAAGATATGGATATATGGTCTTTTTATGGCGTGGCTGAGAATGGTCCCTAGGGTGATGGGTGTGAGTTTTTTAAAGGATGGCAGGAGGGTTAAGGACATTTGCTCTCATGGCTATGCAGATGATATCCAGTTATATATGTTTTAAGCCTCAAGATGTTTCTAAGCTGCAGATCCTAATTGTGCTGAGATTCCATTAAAAGTTGCATGGATGACAACTTTCTTCAATGTAATGAAGAAAATAAATGCAAGACCTTGTTTGTGCCCCTGACAGATTTGTGCCTGAGATAATGAAAGTTTTTGGTCCCCTTGCAACATTTGCTAAATTGTCCTTCAGGAGCCTTGGGGTAACTTGAATCTGCTGTTCAAATCTCTGGTTTATTCTTCTGTGTGACACTCTAAAATGGAAATTGTTATTCATGCATTTATTTCATCACATTAGGATTACTGTAATTCATTTTTCATGTGCAAAAACTTCCTGGAACGTCTGGATAATCACTCATGTTACTTCATGATTTTGGTTCTAACTTTTGGAACTCTTCATGGACAACCACCAGCTTACATCAGTTTTCTACAGTCTTCAGCAGGTCCCTGAAGCTTTGTGATCAGGGCCTACTTTTTGTATATAATGCAAGGATGAAAACTAAAGACAGGGCTTTTGCAACATACTCTGGAACTCTTTCCCTTTGAGTATGAGATCTGTGGACTCAAAACAGCTCCTAATTGTATTATATGTATTACAGACAGAAAAGAAACATGCAGTAAAAAGACAGCAAACAGATACTTGAAGATTAAACTCATTGATTTATGTATGTCAGATATTTCACTTTGGTATCCATAAATCATACATCATATTAGGACACATAATAAAAAATTTAATTTCAAAGCTAAAAAAAGGCTTTTAGTTGACTGTTGCATTCAAGTTGGCTTACATCTTGAGGAAAAAATATTTACAGCTAAAAGATTTTCTTTTACCACTTTTACGGAAATTGTTTATGGTGTCTCTTGAGAGGAAGAATGATTACAGTATCATCACAAATATCACAAATCAAGTATCCTTGGGCAAGATAGTAACCTCACGTTGCTCTCCGATACATCCATCGGAATGTGAAAGTAGTTAGGAAGCCCTCAAAGTTTAGAAGAAAGTGACTGAGTTAATGTGGCATGTTGTATAGAGCACTTTGAGTACACTGGGAGAAACACTATGTAAGAATCAGTCCATTTTGGCATGCTAGTATTTCTACAACAGATTTTAATCCACATCAACCTGTTCGTATGAGGATACAGTAACCCACTGCCTTGTTCCAATTTTGGACTTGAGAGTCTGTCTCGAGTGCTCCTCTTTCTGCCACTCTCAGAGTGGGGTTTGGATGTTCTCCTTGCACCTGTCTGTGTTCTCTCTAGGTACTCTGACTTCCTCCCATAGTTTTAAGAAATAAGTACCTCTACTTTCAAAACCTTAGAAGGTATATTTACTGTGAGATGAATTATTAGTTCAACTCATTGTGCACCTTACAGACCTTAAACTGATGTGAACCTTAATGGAGTGAACAAATGTATTGCTGTTCTGAACCACTCCTATCATGCAAGAAAATTTTGCTGTTCCACTGCTGTGCTTGTTTTGTAGTCAGATACATGTATGCTGCAGTGAGTAAGAAAGTTGAGCATCCTGTAGAGATATTTTACAGTGCAAACAGCAAAGTGTGTAGAAAGAAATTCTCTACTATGACAACACCACCAATTTTCACAGAAATATGAAAATATAACTTTCTCTGAGAACAAGCAGTAAAAGAAAGAAAGAGAGAAGGTGGAAAATCCCTCAGACAGACCCAGACTCCCCCATGTAACGCTGTGTGGCAGGCAGGATTTGGATCCAGGTAGAGACAGAACGTGAAGCTTTTATTACTTGTTGGAGATTTATTGATGGAAATATTGCAGGGACAAATAAGAAATAATGAGACAAGGAAATTAAACTCAAAGTACAAGAGACTATCAAAATAAAACAGGAAATAACCTGCACCAAAACAAGGAATGCAAATATTAAATGTAACTACATTTTCCATTTCGTGCCATGACTTGTTGATACAGTTTAAGGTTTTAACAACAGCCTGGTAAACACCCAGCTGAACTCTGAGCATCACAACATAATACTGCTGGAATAATAAAAACAACCCCCAAAACGTTTTTGCTACATGAAGAACACAGATTTATATAAGCTTTCTAAAGATTATGCGGTCTATTAACTGATCAAAGTGGGTTTAAGGGTCTTCTGCATTTATGCTGTACTGCAATATAACACACTACAATTATTTAATTTGACAGCCTATGGAACAGATTTGTGGCTGCTCCCTTTACTTTAGAAAGATGCAGACAGTTCACTTTTGTAATAACCAGCATACTGTCAAGTTTTAGGACAGACCTAAAGTTTTGGCACTGCACTCCAAATTTGGAGACATCTTCACAAAGTACCAACTACGTATTTGTTTTGATGACATCTCTCCTCCCTAAAAAGAAACTCTCCCAGACTTTAAAGAAAATAAATTCTGTGGAAAAAAAATGTCCAGTAATTTTCTTCATTTTTTTAGTTCACAGACTTTTCTGTAAATGGTAAAAACGGAAAATTCTGTAGATCTACAGAATATTCTGTTTACTATTTACGAAAATTTCCTTCACCTCTAAAATGGAAAATTCTGTTTATTCTCAGTATATTTTCTGTACCATTAAATGATAACCATGCATTTCTGTACAATTAAAACTTTATTCACCATTTTCTCAAAAAGTCTTACATTTAAACTTTTTAATTAATCTGTGCATTGTACACAATGCTGGTGCATTTAATGTTAAACGTCATTTTATTCTCCTCAAAGCAAAAAACTACAATAAAATATAATGACAGCATCCATCTCGTTATAAAATAGCTGTTTAGTTAATACAAGAATAACTAATAGAAGAACAAAATAACTCACAATCTTTAAAATTTGAGCATTTTTATTTTCCTTGAAATCAGTTTATCCTCATGTAAATATATACGTGCACTTTCAATTGGCTTGAAAGTGTTTTCTTCAACAGGATATCTGACAAATAAAAAATGTCATAATATTTAACAACATTTGAACATTCAACAATATCCAAAGTACCTTTAAGTTAGAATCACTGCCTTGTGGATGTTTTGCCTCAGTCAAAGAGTTGAATTACGTTTAATTCATCAATGAATCCGAGTGAACAATTGTTCTAGATTAACACTGTAGGGTCTTTACCTTACAATCCAAAGCAGCTTGTTTGCAGGGTTAGCTCATCTGAGCAGGCGACCATATGCTGTATGGCCAGAGAGCAGTGGGCCCCGCTTTGAATCTGACCTGCTGCCCTCTGCTGCATGTCTTTCTCTCTCTCCACACTGTTCCAAAAAAATAGTAATGTCAAAGTATCTTACTGTATATTTTACAGTTTTGTACTGTCTTTCTAGAATATCATTAAATTACCATAAGTGGACTGTGATTTTACATGTCAAAGGTAAAATAACATAACATAACTGTAAATATAGTAAAACACAATTTGCTTGTTTTTTAAATATATATGTTTTGTACATATGCATATTTAGATTGTAAAAATACATTCAGAAATGTATCATAATTTCACAAATATTTGTCTGTTATGTGAGAGAATGATCTGTTAAATACAAATGTAATACTATGGAAAAATATATAAAATGATCGAAAATTAATGAGAATAATCAATAATTAAAGGAGTATTTGAATTATAATTTTGCTGAAAATTGCATGTCATCTAGGTCTGATTCAATAATTCAGAGGTAACAAGTGAAAATATAATTAATAGGAATAAAAACTAAAAAAAAAACATATAAAACATTGCATGGTCACGCTGTGCTAATTACAGTGGGGCAAAAAAGTATTTAGTCAGCCACCGATTGTGCAAGTTCCCCCACCTAAGATGATGACAGAGGTCAGTAATTTGCACCAGAGGTACACTTCAACTGTGAGAGACAGAATGTGAAAAAAAAATCCATGAATCCACATGGTAGGATTTGTAAAGAATTTTATTCGTAAATCAGGGTGGAAAATAAGTATTTGGTCAATAACAAAAATACAACTCAATACTTTGTAACATAACCTTTGTTGGCAATAACAGAGGTCAAACGTTTACTATAGGTCTTTACCAGGTTTGCACACACAGTAGCTGGTATTTCAGAATCAGAATCAGAATACTTTATTGATCCCTGGGGGAAATTATTTTTTGTTACAGTGCTCCATTATAAACCAACATTAAGACAAGACAGACAATATGCTAACTAAGAATAGTACAATATATACATATATATACATACATACATAAGTCACTCATAAATAAATAGCTGGAAAAGAAACATGTGTAGTTGTAGCAGTAACCAGTGTGTTAAGTGGATGCGTTGTACAGGGAGATGGCCACAGGCAGGAATGATTCCTTGTGTCGTTCAGTGGTGCTTTTCGGTAATCTCAGTCTCTCACTGAACGTGCTCCTGTGACTGACCAGCATGTCATGGAGTGGGTGGGAGGTGTTATCCAACATTGTCTTTATCTTGGACAGCATCCGCCTCTCCGACACCACCTTGAGGGAGTCCAGCTCCATCCCCACAACATTGCTGGCCTTACGGATCAGTTTATTGAGTCTGTTGGCATCTGCGACCCTCAGCCTGCTCCCCCAGCATGCAACAGCATAGAGGATCGCACTGGCCACAACAGACTCATAGAAAATCCTCAGCATTTTCTGGCAGATGTTGAAGGACCTCAGTCGCCTCAAAAAATAGAGACTCTGGCCCTTTCTGTAAAGTGCTGTGGTGTTTTTAGCCCAGTCCAGTTTATTGTCAATGTGTACTCCAAGGTATTTATAGTCCTCCACAATGTCAACACCGACCCCCTGGATTGAAACAGGGGTCAAGTGTTTCCTGGTCTTCCTGAAGTCCACTATCAATTCCTTGGTCTTTGCCACGTTGAGCTGCAGATGATTCTGCTCACACCACGTGACAAAGGAGTCGACCACAGCCCGGTACTCTGTCTCATCATCCCTGCTGATGCATCCAACCACCGCAGAGTCATCAGAAAACTTCTGAAGATGGCAGGTCTCTGTGCAGTGGCTGAAGTCTGTGGTGTAGAGGGTGAAGAGGAAGGGGGAGAGGACTGTCCCCTGTGGTGCCTCTGTGTTGCTGATCACCTTGTCAGACACACACTGTGGGAGACGTACATATTGTGGTCTTCCTGTCAGGTAATCAACAATCCAGGACACCAGAGAAGCGTCCACCTGCATCGTTGTTAACTTATCACCCAGGAGGGTCGGCCTGATGGTATTGAAAGCACTAGAAAAGTCAAAAAACATGACCCTCACAGTGCTCGCCGGCTGGTCCAGATGGGTGTAGACACGATTAAGCAGGTAGATGATGGCGTCCTCAGTTCCGAGACAAGGCTGATAAGCGAACTGAAGGGGATCCAGGTGTGGTCTTACTATGGGTTGCAGCTGGTCCAGGATGAGCCTTTCCAGGGTCTTCATGATATGGGAGGTCAGTGCCACGGGCCTGTAATCCTGGCGGCCACTGGGACGTGGCGTCTTTGGTACAGGGACGAGGCATGATGTCTTCCACATCACTGGGACCCTCTGCAGACTCAGACTCAGCATAAACAGTTTATGAAAGACTCCACAGAGCTGGGGGGCACAGGTCTTGAGGATGAGGGGACTCACTCCTTCTGGTCCAGCAGACTTGCCTGAGTGAAGTGTCCTCATTTGCATCTCAACCTGGTATTGAGTGAAGGTGATGGGTGGGGGAGGGGTGTCAGGAATCTCACAGGAGGCAACGGCGCCATGTGAAGAGAGAGGCTGACACAGTGGTGTGGCCCATTTTGGCCCATTCCTCCATGCAGATCTTCTCGAGAGCAGTGATGTTTTGGGGCTGTCGCCGAGCAACACGGACTTTCAACTCCCACCACAGATTTTCTATGGGGTTGAGGTCTGGAGACTGGCTAGGCCAGTCCGCGAGATCTTCAACGCACACCTCCGGCAGAGCTTCAACAGCATTCCGAGGGAGACTGGGGACATTGAGTCCGAATGGACCATGTTCAGCGTCTCCATTGCCGAAGCTGCTGCATTGAGCTGCGGCCGCAAGGTGGTTGGTGCCTGCCGTGGTGGTAATCCCCGAACCAAATGGTGGACACCAGAGGTGAAGGGAGCCACCAGGCTGAAGAAGGAGGCCTATCGGGCTTGGTTAGCCTGTGGGACTCCGGAGGCAGCCGACAGGTATCGACAGGCCAAGCGGAATGCGGCTCGGGCAGTGGCTGAAGCAAAAACTCGGGTGTGGGAGGAGTTCGGAGAGGCCATGGAAAAAGACTTTCGGACTGCCTCGAAGAGATTCTGGCAAACCGTCAGGCGTCTCAGGAGGGGAAAGCGGTGCTCTACCTGCACTGTGTATAGTGCTGGCGGAGCGCTGTTGACGTCGACTGAGAAAATTGTCGGGCGGTGGAAGGAATACTTCGAGGACCTCCTTAATCCCACTGACACGTCTTCCGGGGAGGAAGCAGAGTCTGGGGATGAGGGGTGTGACCCACCGATTTCCGGGGGCGAGGTCACTGAGGCAGTTAAACAACTCCTTGGTGGCAGAGCCCCTGGTGTCGATGAGGTCCGCCCCGAGTTCCTGAAGGCTCTGGACGTTGTAGGGCTGTCTTGGTTGACACGTCTCTGCAATGTTGCGTGGAGATCAGGGGCAGTACCTGTGGACTGGCAGACCGGGGTGGTGGTCCCCATCTTCAAGAAGGGGGACCGGAGGGTGTGTTCCAACTACAGGGGGATCACACTCCTCAGCCTCCCCGGGAAAGTCTATGCCAGGGTGCTGGAGAGGAGGGTTCGTCCGCTAGTCGAACCTCGGATACAGGAGGAACAATGCGGTTTTCGTCCTGGTCGCGGAACACTGGACCAGCTCTTTGTCCTCTCGAGGATACTTGAGGGTGCATGGGAGTTTGCCCAACCAGTCTACATGTGTTTTGTGGACCTGGAGAAGGCATTCGACCGTGTCCCTCGGGGCGTCCTGTGGGAGGTGTTGCGCGAGTATGGGGTGTCTGGCCCATTGCTACGGGCCATTCAATCCCTATACAACCGTTGCAAGAGCTTGGTTCGCATTGCCGGCAATAAGTCGGACTCGTTCCCGGTGGGTGATGGGCTCCGCCAAGGCTGCCCTTTGTCTCCGGTTCTGTTCATAATTTTTATGGACAGGATTTCTAGGCGCAGCCAAGTGGCGGAGGGCTTTCGCTTTGGTGGCCTCAGAATCTCATCTCTGATTTTTGCGGATGATGTGGTTCTGTTGGCTTCATCGGGTGAGGGCCTCCAGCTCGCACTGGAGCGGTTCGCAGCCGAGTGTAACGCAGCGGGAATGAGGATCAGCACCTCCAAATCTGAGGCCATGGTTCTCAGCCGGAAAAGGGTGGAGTGCCCACTCCGGGTCGGGGATGAGTTCCTGCCCCAAGTGGAGGAGTTCAAGTATCTCGGGGTCTTGTTCGCGAGTGATGGGAGAAGGGAGCTGGAGATCGACAGACGGATTGGGGCTGCGGCTGCAGTAATGCGGACGCTGCACCGGTCAGTCGTGGTGAAGAGGGAGCTGAGTGTAAAAGCGAAGCTCTCAATTTACCGGTCGATCTACGTCCCTACCCTCACCTATGGCCACGAGCTGTGGGTAGTGACCGAAAGAACGAGATCGCGGATACAAGCGGCGGAAATGAGCTTCCTCCGAAGGGTGGCTGGCCTCTCCCTTAGAGATAGGGTGAGAAGTTCGGCCATCCGGGAGGGGCTTAGAGTAGAGCAGCTGCTGCTCCACATCGAAAGGAGCCAGCTGAGGTGGTTCGGGCATCTGGCAAGGATGCCCCCTGGGCGCCTCCTGGGCGAGGTGTTCCAGGCATGTCCCACCGGGAGGAGGCCCCGGGGCAGACCCAGGACACGCTGGAGAGATTATATCTCTCGGCTGGCCTGGGAACGCCTTGGTATTCCCCCGGACAAGCTGGAGGAGGTGGCTGGGGAGAGGGAGGTCTGGACCTCTTTGCTTAGGCTGCTACCCCCGCGACCCGACCTCGGATAAGCGGATGAAGATGGATGGATGGATGGAAGTTCTACTTTGGTTTCATCTGACCACATGACATTCTCCCAATCCTCTGCTGTATCATCCATGTGCTCTCTGGCAAACTTCAGACGGGCCTGGACATGCACTGGCTTCAGCAGCGGAACACGTCTGGCACTGCGGGATTTGATTCCCTGCCGTTGTAGTGTGTTACTGATGGTGACCTTTGTTACTTTGGTCCCAGCTCTCTGCGGGTCATTCACCAGGTCCCCCTCTGTGGTTCTGGGATCTTTGCTCACCGTTCTCATGATCATTTCGACCCCACGGGATGAGATCTTGCGTGGAGCCCCAGATCGAGGGAGATTATCAGTGGTCTTGTATGTCTTCCATTTTCTGATGATTGCTCCCACAGTTGATTTTTTCACACCAAGCTGCTTGCCTATTGTAGATTCACTCTTCCCAGTCTGGTGCAGGTCTACAATACTTTTCCTGGTGTCCTTCGAAAGCTCTTTGGTCTTGGCCATGGCGGAGTTTGGAGTCTGACTGTTTGAGGCTGTGGACAGGTGTCTTTTATACAGATGATGAGTTCAAACAGGTGCCATTCATACAGGTAACGAGTGGGGGACAGAAAAGCTTCTTACAGAAGACGTTACAGGTCTGTGAGAGCCAGAGATTTTCCTTGTTTGAGGTGACCAAATACTTATTTTCCACCCTGATTTACGAAAAAATTCTTTACAAATCCTAACATGTGAATTCATGGATTTTTTTTTCACATTCTGTCTCTCACAGTTGAAGTGTACCTCTGGTGCAAATTACTGACCTCTGTCATCATTTTAAGTGGGGGAAATTGCACAATCGGTGGCTGACTAAATACTTTTTTGCCCCACTGTATATATTTTAAAAAATAAATGTAGAGGTAGGAATTGCAATTAATATAAATCTCAAAGTATTCACAACATTCCTGAACAGAAATAGGCCTCTGCACCGGATGTTGGGACACATAATAACATGACGCTAAGCATCGGCCAATGAATGTGAACTAACAACCACAAGGTCGCGGGTATGGCTGTACTGTAGGAAAAAATCCTAATATAAAAGTATTTTACTGTGCATTTTACAGTTTTCTTCTGTTCTTCTAGAATATCATTAAAGTTACGTAAATAGACTGTGATTTCACATTTCAAATGTAAATTAAGGTTAAATCCCTGTAATGTAATAAAACATAATTTTCATGACGATTAAATGTATCTGTCTGTACATGTGGTGTCTCTTCCTCTCAAGAGACACCATATTTAGATTGTTAAAATACATTCACAAATGTATCATGATTTCACAAATATCTGTCCGTTATTTGAAAGATTAAACTGTTGAATTCAAATGTAATGCTATTCAAAAGCATATAACATGATTCCTATAAGCTTGTGTTACATCACATAAATATTATTATCATTGCTATTCAGGGCGATCGTGGCTCACGAGTTGGCAGTTTGCCTTGTGATCAGAAGGTTGCCGGTTCGATCCCCGGCTCGGACACTCTTGGTATTGTGTCCGTGGTCAAGACTCTGCGCATACTGGTGAGGGGCCGATGGTGTGATATGGCAACCTCCCCTCTGTCAGTCTGTCCCAGGGCATGCAATCCATTATTATTTAACCCAACTGTTAACTGTATATTTCTGTACATTTACGCATTATGATTCGTATTGCCACATTCATTGACCTTGTTTATAGGTAATTTCATTGTTTGATCACGTTAAAATGTTCCTAATTTAATGTTTAAAATCACTTGAAAAGGCAAGATCCCATGTAAAATTAGCGCAAACTGTATCGTCATTACTGGAAAAAAACGTATTTTTATGAGGAAGTTAATTTCTGTTATTTTACGCTAGTATTTTAGCATACCAGCTGCCAGAATATTACCGTTTTTTAAAGATGTTTTTTTAACAGTGCAGATAATATGGAAAAACAGCTGTAAATAACTAATATAGAAATTTCCTTTACATTGTACTGTATTTTTATAGTCTAGTAGCAAGTATCACAAAACAGGACATTTTTCAACATTAATTTTGCAGTAAATTGTGTGACACACACTTTGTAATTCACATTTTCATGACTCATTTAAATATTCTCCTGAAAGTGAAACTTGTACAGATACACATAAAAAATGTAATATACTTGCATCACTTTCCATGTTTAGAAATAAGATCGAAATTGAGCCTGTTCTCTTTTTCACTCTTCTCCATAATTTTCTGTGTAACTGCTTTGATAATATGCTATTTCGACTTACTGTACTGGATAGTGACTTCCTGTGAGCTCTGGCTAGTTTAGCCACTTTAGCAATGTTAGCTCTGAGTAAGCTATTGGATTGTGCATGAATAAAATAGTAGAAATGCTGTTTATTAGCAGTAACCAGATGCACAAGTACAAACCAGATGGAGGGAACATGTTTCTCTAGAGCTGGCTTTTTTTCTATAAACTAATTACTCAAGTCAAAAATTTCATTTGAAATGATTCTGCTCACATACTAGGTCTTGAATAATCAGGCACCATTATACCTTATTATCCTAGTATATTGTCCTAATAATAGGACAATAATAATGGGAAGATAATACCATATTATTCTAATAGAGCATACACACGGTGTGTGTCCTGTCTCCGTATGCTCTCCTTTTATCAATTTTCCTCCAAACTGGTCATGGTAGATCACTGCCCTTTCCTGATTGATTCTGCCAGCATCCTGTTTTTCCGTCCCACTGTCACCAAGTATAAGAGTTTATTATGGTTGATTATTGATTGATTCATAGGGTTTTCACTTTTAATACTGTAAGTTCTTTAGCTTAGAATATATGGCACCTTGAAGTGACTGATATGAATCAAACTGAATTGATGTGAATGGGATAGCAGAGTCTTAAAAGGACATGAACACAACAAAGTCGGAAGACTGTCTTACTAATTAAAGAAACTGTCTGAGGAGCATACAAATGGACGTCTGATAGGCACTAACTGTCAGTAACAGTAAGCCAGTGTCACTTAATTAACCTACGCGCAGGTTTAAAGCTTCTTTGTCTCCAAAAAACAATTTAATCAACTTCTGAAAAGAGGTAACAAAAATCTGTGGTTTCTCTACACCATTACAGCCCCAGTATCTCTTCCTTTGAATCTTCACCTCTCTCTCTCCTGCTGCCTGTCTTATTCTCCATTACTTATCTTTCATGTCTCGCCCACTCTGTCTTCCACTTTTGGTATGCAGTACCTTGCACTGATCGCCAACTTACCTAATGAGCAATCGGTGCATTTGGGTGACTGAGTGTGATTGCATGAGCATCACTCCCGTACACATACTCCTGAGCTCCAACAGGCAATTATTCATAGAAAGGACAGTTAAGGGCCACCAAAACTTTGCCCTTCCTCTGTGTAATTAATTTTAAGTGCCAACACTTCAAATGATCCTCTTCCTTGCATGCATGCTCATGGGTGGAAGTTCAAATCAAGTCATATGATGTGAGATCAAACTCTGTTTGATAATGGATTAGTATTATCTGTCATATTTCATAACACATAAGGTGGAATGAAGCCTCCACTGGTGGTTCTTTGATAATAAATTCATTCCTTTTGTAGATAATAGTAAACTCCTACCTGCTTTTAAACTACCGTTTTATCCCTCCTTTTCTAAAAAAGCTTTGTTGTTCAGAGCTGACTTCTCATTACCCTTTGCAAACAACAGCTCCTTTAATTATACGACTGCAGATTTACAACAGGAACTCCACAGGCAATGACTCATTAGCAATCAATGCATCCAGGACCTATGTAACTTTTGCATTAAATAGGCAGTAGGCCATGAGGAAAAGGATTTTCCCTTACTACAGTATTTAGTAGCAGCTTTGTTTATCAATTATACTCACCTAAGAAAACCGTGCTCTGGTAAGAAACGAAGGAAATTTTTTTGGTAATAACATATATTAAATAGTATTAAATCTTCTGTGGTCTAATTGCAGCAGCACTCAAGCTATAAGGACTTTAACTTTAGTAAAAACCCAGCAACCCATATTATGGGAGTCTATAGGGACTTACTCCTGCTTTTGTAACCAGCCTCAAGTGCCCATTATAAGTCATTATAAGAGTTTCTTTGTAAGCTTAATTTTTTGACCCTGCAGGGTGCCACTTGGTCTCCAAGTTACCCCATAAATATTTGATAAGATAAGATAAGATAAGATAACCTTTATTAGTCCCACACGTGGGAAATTTGTTTTGTCACAGCAGGAAGTGGACAGTGCAAAAGTTATGAGGCAAAAATTAGAATACAATAAGAATAAATACAGTACACAACTGTACAGAATAGAATAAAATACTATATACAGTAGAATAAAATAAAATAAATATACAATAAGATAAAAATAGAATACAAATACAAATACTATATACAACTGAGTAAAAATACAACGATGACAGAAAGGATTATTGCACTTAGTATTATTGCATATGTATGGATGTGTGTGCTTGATCAGTTAAAGTCTTTATTATGGAGTCTGACAGCAGTGGGGAGGAAAGACCTGCGAAATCTCTCCGTCCCACACCGTGGGTGCCGCAGTCTCCCACTGAAGGAGCTGCTCAGTGCTGTCACAGTCTGCTGCATGGGGTGGGAGATGTTGTCCAACAGGGATGACAGCTTAGCCGCCGTTCTCCTGTCACTCACCACCTCCACTGGGTCCAGAGGGCATCCTAGAACAGAGCTGGCCCTTCGGATCACCCTGTTCAGTCTCTTCCTGTCCCCAGCAGAGATGCTGCCGCCCCAGCAGACCACACCATAAAAGATAGCAGAAGCCACAACAGAGTCATAGAAGGTCTTCAGGAGTGGGCCCTCCACTCCAAACGACCTGAGTCTCCGCAGCAGGTACAGCCTGCTCTGCCCTTTCCTGTAGAGGGCGTCTGAGTTATGAGTCCAGTCCAGTCTATTGTTCAGATGAACACCAAGGTACCTGTAGCTGTCCACAGCCTCAATGTCCATACCTTGGATGTTCAGTGGTTGCAGTGGAGAATGCTTGTGCCTGCGGAAGTCTACCACCAGTTCCTTGGTTTTACTGGCGTTGATCTGGAGGTAGTTCTGCTGGCACCAGTCCACAAAGTCTTGGGTCAGACCTCTGTACTCCTTGTCGTCCCCATCAGTGATGAGGCCGACTATTGCAGAGTCATCAGAGAACTTCTGCAGGAAGCACTGGGTGGAATTGTGGGAGAAGTCTGCAGTGTAGATGGTGAAGAGGAACGGAGCCAGAACCGTTCCCTGTGGGGCCCCCGTACTGCAGACGACCCTGTCCGACACACAGCCCTGAGTCCTCACATACTGTGGTCGGTCGGTGAGGTAGTCCAGGATCCAGGTAGTGAGGTGATGGTCCACTCCAGAGTTCACCAGCTTGTCCTTTAGAACCGAGGGAAGAATGGTGTTGAAGGCACTGGAGAAATCAAAGAACATGATTCTCACAGTGCTTCCAGCGGTCTCCAGGTGAGCGAGGGAACGATGTAGGAGGTGAATGACGGCATCATCCGCTCCAATGCCAGGCTGGTAGGCAAACTGAAGTGGGTCCAGTGATGAGCTTATTAGGCGCCGAAGCTGAGCCAGGACCAACCGCTCCAGGGTCTTCATCAGGTGGGATGTCAGAGCCACCGGCCTGTAGCTGTTGAGGTCCTTGGGGCGTGAAGTCTTTGGCACTGGTACAACACAGGAGGTTTTCCAGAGCTGTGGGACTCTTCCCAACCTCAGGCTCAGGTTGAAGAGGTGCTCCATCACCCCACACAGTTGGTCCGCGCAGGACCTGACGACCCTCGAGCTGATGCCATCTGGACCCGCTGCCTTCTTGCCATTAATCCTCCTCAGTTCCCTCCTAACCTGGGTGGTTGAGAGAGACAGGCTGGAGCCTTGTGTTGAGTGTGTATTGGATGCTGCAGTTGGGGGTGGGGGGGGAGTGAGCAGGGTGAATAGAGGAGGTGTGAAGTGTCTGAGGTGGAACAGCAGCAGTGGGGGTGGGTGAGTCTGCAGCCGATGTTGCAGACTGCCTCATGGCTGAATCAAATCTGTTGAAGAAATGATTCAGTTCATTTGCCCATCTCACATCCCTCCCAGGCAGAGAGTTCTGCTGTTTGTGGCCCGAGATGGTTCTGAGGCCTCTCCAGACTTCACCAACGTTGTTTTGTTGAAGCTGGTTCTCCATCTTCTGCCTGTAGCTCTCCTTCCCATTCCTTATCAGTCCCCTCAGCTCTCTCTGCACCCTTTTCAACTCCTCTTTGTCTCTGGATTTGAAGGCCCTCCTCTTCTGCTTGAGGATGGTTTTAATTTCTGGGGTAATCCAAGGTTTGTTGTTGGAGAAACACCGTACAGTCCTGGTAGGTACAGTGTTATCCACACAGAAGTTTATATAGTCAGTAATGCATGTAGTAAGGCTGTCGATGTCCTCTCCGTGGTCATCACAAATCACCTCCCACACAGTCGACTCAAAACAATCCTTAAGAGCCTCCTCGCTCTCCTCTGACCATCTCTGTACTGTGCGGGTGGCTGGTGGCTCCCTGCGCACTAAGGGCTCATACACAGGGACAAGGTGCACCAGGTTGTGATCAGATCTGCCCAGGGGAGGGAGAGGTGATGAACTGTATGCCTCTTCTGCATTGGCATACAGTAAGTCCAGTGTTTTATTGACTCTGGTTGGGCAGGTCACATACTGGGTGAAGGTGGGCAGTGTGGAGTCCAGTGAGGCATGATTGAAGTCCCCTGATATTATGAGAAGGGCTCTCGGTGATTGTGTTTGCAGTCTGCTGACCACAGAGTGGAGAGAGTCACAGGCTGCATCCGCGTTGGCCGAGGGGGGGACATACGCTGTTATCGCGATAACATGCGAGAACTCCCGGGGCAGGTAGTACGGACGCATGCTAACGGCTAACAGCTCAATGTCTCTGCTGCAGGGTTGCTCTTTTACAGCGATGTGCCCAGGGTTACACCATCTGTCGTTCACAAAAACTGCCAGTCCCCCTCCTTTCCTCTTACCGCTGTCTCTGGTCCTGTCCACTCGCAGCAGCTGGAATCCCGGTAGTGTCACGCTTGTGTCCGGAGTTAGCGATGTTAGCCACGACTCCATTAGCATCATGATGCTACATTGCCGGTACTCCCTCTGTGACCAGGTTAGCGACGTGAGCTCATCCATCTTATTGGGCAAAGATCTTACGTTTCCAATAATTACAGAAGGAAGAGATGGTCGATAACGTCTCCTTCTCGGGCGACGGCGCTCCTTCCCAGCACGACACCCCCGTCTTTTCCTCCTCAGCTCGCTGGGAATATCGGGTCTGTCCGCCGGCAGTACCGCTGCAGGACGCAGCGCTAACAGCTGATCCTTACTGTAAACAAAGGATCTCTGCTCTGGGTCCCCAGACACGGGTGAAAAAAGTAGAAATAAACTGAAAAAAACGACCAGGACTAGCACAAAACGGTAGAACATGGTTGCAGAGTCTAATTACTAATACGTTAGTTATAAAAAAATTACGAGAAAAAAGATAAGAAAGAAAGAAACTCAGAATGAGCAGAGCTGCTGTAACAGGCTGCCGCACACGGGGGGCGCCGGAAGAGGCTTTGTGGGTGAGATCAGTTGTAGTGATGGTAAATTTGATTCCATCCATCCATCCATCCATCTTCATCCGCTTTATCCGAGGCCGGGTCGCGGGGGCAGCAGCCTAAGCAAAGAGGCCCAGACCTCCCTCTCCCCAGCCACCTCCTCCAGCTTATCCGGGGGAATACCAAGGCGTTCCCAGGCCAGCCGAGAGATATAATCTCTCCAGCATGTCCTGGGTCTGCCCCGGGGCCTCCTCCCGGTGGGACATGCCTGGAACACCTCACCCAGGAGGCGCCCAGGGGGCATCCTTGTCAGATGCCAGAACCACCTCAGCTGGCTCCTTTCGATGTGGAGCAGCAGCTGCTCTACTCTGAGCCCCTCCCGGATGGCCAAACTTCTCACCCTATCTCTAAGGGAGAGGCCAGCCACCCTTCGGAGGAAGCTCATTTCTGCCGCTTGTATCCGCGAACTCGTTCTTTCGGTCACTACCCACAGCTCGTGGCCATAGGTAAGGGTAGGGACTTAGATCGACCGGTAAATTGAGAGCTTCGCTTTTACACTCAGCTCCCTCTTCACCACGACGGACCGGTGCAGCGTCTGCATTACTGCAGCTGCAGCCCCAATCCATCTGTCGATCTCCGGCTCCCTTCTCCCATCACTCGCGAATAAGACCCCGAGATACTTGAACTCCTCCACTTGGGGCAGGAACTCATCCCCGACACGGAGTGGGCATTCCACCCTTTTCCGGCTGAGAACCATGGCCTCAAATTTGGAGGTGCTGATCCTCATTCCCGCTGCTTCACACTTGGCTGCGAACCGTTACAGTGCGAGCTGGAGGCCCTCACCCGATGAAGCCAACAGAACCACATCATCCGCAAAAATCAGAGATGAGATTCTGAGGCCACCAAAGCGAAAGCCCTCCGCCACTTGGCTGCGCCTAGAAATCCTGTCCATAAAAATTATGAACAGAACCGGAGACAAAGGGCAGCCCTGGCGGAGCCCATCACCCACCGGGAACGAGTCCGACTTATTGCCGGCAATGCGAACCAAGCTCTTGCAACGGTTGTATAGGGATCGAATGGCCCGTAGCAATGGGCCAGACACCCCATACTCCCGCAACACCTCCCACAGGACACCCCGAGGGACACGGTCGAATGCCTTCTCCAAGTCCACAAAACACATGTAGACTGGTTGGGCAAACTCCCATGCACCCTCAAGTATCCTCGAGAGGATAAAGAGCTGGTCCAGTGTTCCGCGACCAGGACGAAAACCGCATTGTTCCTCCTGTATCCGAGGTTCGACTAGCGGACGAACTCTCCTTTCCAGCACCCTGGCATAGACTTTCCCAGGGAGGCTGAGGAGTGTGATCCCCCTGTAGTTGGAACACACCCTCTGGTCCCCCTTCTTAAAGATGGGGACCACCAGTCCACAGGTACTGCCCCTGATCTCCACGCAACATTGCAGAGGCGTGTCAACCAGGACAGCCCTACAACGTCCAGAGCCTTCAGGAACTCGAGGAGGACCTCATCAACACCAGGGGCTCTGCCACCAAGGAGTTGTTTAACTGCCTCAGTGACCTCGCCCCCGGAAATTGGCGGGTCATTCCCCTCATCGCCAGACTCTGCTTCCTCCTCGGAAGACGTGTCAGTGGGATTAAGGAGGTCCTCGAGGTATTCCTTCCACCGCCTGACAATTTTCTCAGTTGACGTCAGCAGCGCTCCGCCAGCGCTATACACAGTGCAGGTAGAGCACCGCTTTCCCCTCCTGAGACGCCTGACGGTTTGCCAGAATCTCTTCGAGGCAGTCCGAAAGTCTTTTTCCATGGCCTCTCCAAACTCCTCCCACACCCGAGTTTTTGCTTCAGCCACTGCCCGAGCCGCATTCCGCTTGGCCTGTCGATACCTGTCGGCTGCCTCCGGAGTCCCACAGGCTAACCAAGCCCGATAGGACTCCTTCTTCAGCCTGGTGGCTCCCTTCACCTCAGGTGTCCACCATTTGGTTCGGGGATTACCACCACGGCAGGCACCAACCACCTTGCGGCCGCAGCTCAATGCAGCAGCTTCGGCAATGGAGACGCTGAACATGGTCCATTCGGACTCAATGTCCCCAGTCTCCCTCAGAATGCTGTTGAAGCTCTGCCGGAGGTGTGCGTTGAAGATCTCGCGGACTAGGGCCTCTGCTAGACGTTCCCAGCACACCCTCACTACGCGTTTAGGTGCACCAGGTCTGTCCAGCGTCCTCCCCCGCCACCTGATCCAACTCACCACCAGGTGGTGATCAGTTGACAGCTCAGCCCCTCTCTTTACCCGAGTGTCCAGAACATATGGTTGCAGGTCTGGTGATACGATTACAAAATCGATCATCGACCTACGGCCTAGAGCGTCCTGGTGCCACGTGCACTTATGGACACTCTTTTGTTCGAACAGGGTGTTCATTATGGCCAAACTGTGATTAGCTCAGAAGTCCAATAACAAAGCACTGCTCGGGTTCAGATCAGGGAGGCCGTTCGTCCCAATCACGCCCCTCCAGGTCTCGCTGTCGTTACCCACGTGAGCATTGAAGTCTCCCAGCAGCACAACAGAGTCTCCAGGTGGAGCACCTTCCAGCACCCCCCCCCCCCCCCAGGGACTCTAAGAAGGCTGGGTACTCTGAACTGCCACTCGGCGCATAAGTGCAGATGACAGTCAGGACCCGTTCCCCGACCCTAAGGCGCAGGGAACAAACCCTCTCGTCCACCGGGAAAAACCCCAACGTACCGGCAGCAAGCCGAGGGGATATTAGAATACCCACCCCAGCCCGCCTCCTCTCACCAGGGGCAGACCCTTATGAAAAGGATATCGAGGGAACAGTTTACCCTGCCCGGGATAGGGTTACCGGGGCCCTGCCCTGGAGCCAGGCCCGGGGAGGGTGCCCGAGGGCGAGCGTCTGGTGGCCGGGCCTTAGTCCATGGGGTCCGGCCGGGCACAGCCCGAAGAGGAGACATGGGCCCATCCTCCCGCAGGCCCACTACCCGCAGGAGGCGCCATAGGGGTCGGGTGCATTGTGTGCCGGGTGGCGGCCAGGAGCGGAGGCCCTGGCGCACTGACCCCCGGCTGCCAAGATTGCCAAATTTGATTCTTTTTACTGAATCGAGTGTTAATGAGTCACTCACCAAAGTGAATCGGATTTTTTGAGTCATTTGATTCACTGAGTCAGTTGACCAGAGAGTGCAAAAATTTTACATTTTCACTCAAACTTAATTTGTTTCCCTTTTCATGTAAATCCCACTGCTAAGATGAATGATTAAAAAAAACAAACAACTATTTTATAGAGAAAAAAGAGCAAAAACATTTCTAAAATTAAGCAATTTCCTTTCAAAATTGCTTAATAAACATTTATTTTGTTTATTTGTATTTTATTAAGTGTGTCAAATATATATTTTCTCATCTAAATGTCCACTGCGCTGTGAGCCAGGGGGCGGTAATGCGCCTTAACATTGGTTGCCAACCGAGAAGAAGAAGAAGCTGTGAGCCAGGAGGGAGGGGGTGAGTGAGTGATTTGTTCGCTCGCTCTATGATTCAGCACAGGAGGGAGGAGGTGAGTGAGTGAGTGATTCGTTCGCTCGGTCTTTGATTCAGCACAGGAGGGAGGGGGTGAGTGAGTGATTCGTTCGCTCGCTCTATGATTCAGCACAGGAGGGAGGGGGTGAGTGAGTGAGTGATTCGTTCGCTCGCTCTTTGATTCAGCACAGGAGGGAGGGGGTTAGTGAGTCCTGAGTGAATCGTTCGCTCTATGATTCAGCACAGGAGGGAGGGGGTGAGCGAGTCCTGAGTGATTCGCTTATGCTTACGATTCAGCACAGGAAGCGAGGGGGTGAGTAGCTCAAATGTGTTGTTAGCATGTTAGCAGCGCGATGCTACTCTGAACCGAGGAGCTATTTTCTTGATGTGAGCTTCTACTCAGGGTTTTTTCTTCCAGTTCAGAGCAGAAATGCTTTTGTTACGAAACTGGCTGTTGTATTCCCCCCACAATTGTAATTATAAGCTAGATATATTTCTACTAATGGAATTAGTTTGCTAACAGCAACAGGGATGAGTCAGTGAGTCAGTTGGGCTTGTGAATCATGATTCACGAGTCAGTAAAGTGATTCTCGAGTATTGAACGATTCATTCACGAATCGAACATCACTAATCAGTTGACTCTAGAAGAAAATCATTGTCAGTCATCACTACTTGCACTTCTTTGTCATAATCTGAGACTTGACACACAAATACTGACACGAATGCAAGATGCACCACTATGCACCACTTTAGCCGGTGAATAATCAGCAAACTCAAGCAGGTAAATGATTAGCCATTTCCTCCAGGTGTATAAGCAGGAAAGGCAGAGGGCCAGGGAAGGCTCCGCTTTAGGAACGCACAAGCAAAATTACTTCACATACACCTGCACTCAGCCAGTGAACAGAGAGAAAGAACAAAAAAGTAGAGAAATGACAAAAGCAGTATGTCTGTGAAGGTTCTCAGTCATCCAGGTAATCATAGTCAAAGGAGCTTGCAAAGAAAAGCGTCTGGACTTCTTTAAGTTGCTTGAAGATGTTTCACCTCTCATCCGAGAAGCTTCTTCAGTTCTAAGGTCAAATGGTGGGGAATCCCAGATTTAAACCTAGTGGGAGTATCAGAGGGACAAAAGGACCCCCTGATGATCCTCTAATCACCTGAGCCAAGGTGTGAAACTGGGTGTGGGTCTCAATCAGCCAGGGTTTCGGGTAAGCTCATTGTGAAACCTGGCCCCACCTTATCATGCGAATTCCTGAGGTCAGATGGCCCAGGATGTGAGTGGGCGTTAAGGCCAATCCTGGGCCATCTGACCTCAGGAATTCGCATGATAAGGTGGGGCCAGGTTTCACAATCAGGGGGTCCTTTTGTCCCTCTGTGGGGGGACACTCCCACTAGGTTTAAATGTGGGACTCTCCACCATTTGACCTTAGAACTGAAGAAGCTTCTCGGATGAGAGGTGAAACGTCTTCAAACAACTTAAAGAAGTCCATATGCTTCTCTTTGCAAGCTCCTTTGACGACAGCAAAGCTGGTTTAGGTGGGAGGTCAAGGACACTATGACACTTTTGTCTTTTATTTGTTTAAGTTTGCATCACCACTTGAGTCTGTTACAATGAATTCTTTGCCACAAAGCTAATCAGTTGTGGAGCGTGTCACTGAAGAATAAAGTAGTGCTTCTCCCTCGTCAGGGTGCAGTTGATTCTGTGGGTTTTATCTACTGTGGTATCATTCTGTTATGTTAGTTATCTAATTTTTCTCCATCAGTAATCAGAAAATACCCTGCACCACATCTGATCACCACTGTTTAATATTGCTATGACTATGCTCTCATTTTGCCTTCTAAAAAGTGGTTTGGAGATGTAACTTGTCATTCTAGAATATCACAAGACAGCCTTATTATAACAGAACTTTTGATAATTATATGTACTAGGGTTGCTTATCTGTCTCATTTGGAACTTAATGTTGTGATCTGATCGTTTGTCACTTTTGATGTCTGAATGTGCTTTGGATACAATTGATGCTCTTCCAACTAAGCATTTTAGGTACATGCACTGACCCCAAAGAAACCTCCAGTAAAGCCGTCAGTTGACAGAGAAAGACCATGATTGTTAAGAACAACAATTTAAATTCTGACATGCTCATTTTTAGTTCCATAACCCTCCATAATAATAAATTTTTTATTAACGCAATCCCACTTATTTCTTTATGGATGATTAAAATTCAAAATGAAACGGAAGCATAGTTGTGTTGTGAAATATCCTTAAGGACTCTTCTTTTTAGGGAAATTGGTATTTGCATCTTGTTTCTGTAAGAACACTGATAAAATAGGTACAAACTCAGATGTTATACCTAAATCCACCTTCACACTTCGCATGAATGTAGTGTCTGTATCCAGAAAGAAAACGGTTTAATTTTTCTTATTTCATTTCGAGATGCATTGTGAACAAATACAGTGGGGCAAAAAAGTATTTAGTCAGCCACCGATTGTGCAAGTTCCCCCACTTAAAATGATGACAGAGGTCAGTAATTTGCACCAGAGGTACACTTCAACTGTGAGAGACAGAATGTGAAAAAAAAAATCCATGAATCCACATGGTAGGATTTGTAAAGAATTTATTCGTAAATTAGGGTGGAAAATAAGTATTTGGTCAATAACAAAAATACAACTCAATACTTTGTAACATAACCTTTGTTGGCAATAACAGAGGTCAAACGTTTACTATACGTCTTTACCAGGTTTGCACACACAGTAGCTGGTATCTTGGCCCATTCCTCCATGCAGATCTTCTCGAGAGCAGTGATGTTTTGGGGCTGTCGCCGAGCAACACGGACTTTCAACTCCCGCCACAGATTTTCTATGGGGTTGAGGTCTGGAGACTGGCTAGGCCACTCCAGGACTTTCAAATGCTTCTTACGGAGCCACTCCTTTGTTGCCCGGGCGGTGTGTTTTGGATCATTGTCATGTTGGAAGACCCAGCCTCGTTTCATCTTCAAAGTTCTCACTGATGGAAGGAGGTTTTGGCTCAAAATCTCACGATACATGGCCCCATTCATTCTGTCCTTAACACGGATCAGTCGTCCTGTCCCCTTGGCAGAAAAACAGCCCCATAGCATGATTTTTCCACCCCCATGCTTCACAGTAGGTATGGTGTTCTTGGGATGCAACTCAGTATTCTTCTTCCTCCAAACACGACGAGTTGAGTTTATACCAAAAAGTTCTACTTTGGTTTCATCTGGCCACATGACATTCTCCCAATCCTCTGCTGTATCATTCATGTGCTCTCTGGCAAACTTCAGACGGGCCTGGACATGCACTGGCTTCAGCAGCGGAACACGTCTGGCACTGCGGGATTTGATTCCCTGCCGTTGTAGTGTGTTACTGATGGTGACCTTTGTTACTTTGGTCCCAGCTCTCTGCAGGTCATTCACCAGGTCTCCCCGTGTGGTTCTGGGATCTTTGCTCACCGTTCTCATGATCATTTCGACCCCACGGGATGAGATCTTGCGTGGAGCCCCAGATCGAGGGAGATTATCAGTGGTCTTGTATGTCTTCCATTTTCTGATGATTGCTCCCACAGTTGATTTTTTCACACCACGCTGCTTGCCTATTGTAGATTCACTCTTCCCAGTCTGGTGCAGGTCTACAATACTTTTCCTGGTGTCCTTCGAAAGCTCTTTGGTCTTGGCCATGGCGGCGTTTGGAGTCTGACTGTTTGAGGCTGTGGACAGGTGTCTTTTATACAGATGATGAGTTCAAACAGGTGCCATTCATACAGGTAACGAGTGGGGGACAGAAAAGCTTCTTACAGAAGACGTTACAGGTCTGTGAGAGCCAGAGATTTTCCTTGTTTGAGGTGACCAAATACTTATTTTCCCCCCTAATTTACGAATAAATTCTTTACAAATCCTACCATGTGAATTCATGGATTTTTTTTTCACATTCTGTCTCTCACAGTTGAAGTGTACCTCTGGTGCAAATTACTGACCTCTATCATCATTTTAAGTGGGGGAACTTGCACAGTCGGTGGCTGACTAAATACTTTTTTGCCCCACTGTAATGCAAAATGGTAGAGAATTTCTCCAAACAATTCCAATAATTCTGGATCAAGATTGGACAGGATCCAAAACCTAATCAGGTCAAAGTTTGGTCACGTACCACTTGTGGTAACACTTTAATGCAAAGTTTGAAATTTATGTGTTTGCTTATAAATGAACTGAACAGGTTATAGACTTGTATAATGTTGGCGAACTGGTAGAGTCTGCAAACAGGGAAGCACAAGGTTAGTTCGTGTTGATGGAGAGTTAGGGCAGCAGTGTTCATAGAGACTGGAGACAGGATTTTTAGTAAGACAAAAGTCTTGTCTTACTAAAAATCCTGATGGATAATGACTTGGAGGTGTGGGAGAAAGTGAGCACAGGAGAGCAGCTCTGGCTGAAGGCAGAGGCAGCAAGGGAGTCACCCGAGACCACCAGGAGAGGAAAGAAGAAACAAAACATTCAGCCCTTGAACCTCACAAAATTCACCAGTAACATTTTAAGTACAGTGGAACCCCGACTTACGAATACCCCATTTAATGAAAAATTCAAGTTACGAAGGCACTTAACGGCAATATTTCTGCCCGTGTTATGGCAAAATATCCGTGTAACGCTGGCTCTGATTGTGTCACAGAACACGGAGTGTTCAGGTAACAGGACCCCAAAAGCAGACTCAGCACACCGCAGCTCAGAACTATGTACAAGTTTTATTTAACTGAGGAACCTTTTAACAAAGCTAAGGAAAACACTGCAACAGAAAGGGGAGACACAGTTTACAGCACGCAGGTTGCCAAGAAATGAAAAGCTAGACTTCATAAGTTGCCGAGGCTAGGGAGGGAGGCAGTCAGGCAGGAGCACAGGCAGGCCCACAGGCTTCCACGGACTTATGGACTGGCGAGGAGAAGCCGTCAGAGCTGGCTGAAGTAGTCCGGTGATTGCCTCTGATGAGACGCAGGTGGTTTGGAGGCAGCCCAGCCCGAGGGTGTGGCCACCGCAGCCTCCCACGGCTCCCTGGATGCCAAGCCACGGGCCGTGACACCTTGGCTGAGCCCAGAATGCCTAGAATGCCCACAATGCCTTCCGAATCATGTGACAACCCCCTTGGCTTTCGTACTTGCGCTTTGCTGTTCCACTTGAACGACGTATTGTTGTTGCAGTTAGCAATTAGCCTGTAGCTTATCGTTCACTCAAAAGGTGCGATGGGTGCTTCAACTCACGAAAATTTGCGAAACACCCGACTTACGAATTGATTTCGTAAGTCGGGGTTCCACTGTATTTGAGTAACCAAAGACAAACCGACCAACCCAATCATATAATCTCATGCACGAGATAAGAATAGTTAACCAGAAACATTGCAAAGATGTTTTTCTTTACCTCCTCTCTTCCCCCCTTTCAGTACTAATATCCCTAGTGTCCTGTAGCTTAACCCTTTACCCATGATTCTTTGTTTTTAACCTTCCTCTTTTAGTTATTTATTAAGGAATGGCAATGAAGAAGGCTGCAAGTCTGGTCTGCAAGCAAAAAGATCTTCCTGAAACATTTATTTAATATAGAATTTTAATGAAGGGTGGGGATGTGGGGGAAGGTTGGGATTCTCAGTGGAAATGTGTGTATAAGAGAGAAGAAGAAAGAGAGTGCTGAAGCTGCACAGACGAAGAATCATGCAAAATTTATGGACAGGGGAAAATCTGACACTGCTGTCGAGGGACAAGAGGTGAGGAAGGATAAAAAGGCCATGCAGGAATGGAGATGAGGAGGAATGGAAGGATGATAATGTGGGTAGAGGAGGAGGAGTGGCTGAAAGAGGAAAAGCGGAAAGAGGATGAAATGCAAAGTGCAAGAAATGAGAGGGCAGATAGTTTGTCTGTTGCAGAAATTGAGGTAGAGGAAAGGTCTGGTAAGAAACACAAACCCCTGCCACCGGATGCTTTAACATGTATTTGGAATCACTGAATTTAGAAAAAGTAGTACTAGATTACTTCCAGTTAGCTGTACTATTAGTACTCCAACAGGGAAGATTGATGCTAAGTGTTCTCAAGTCTCATGGAATTGAAATGTTTTTTATACAGCATTGCTGTATCAAAGTCTCCTGGTAAATGTGGGGTTATAGCTTATTTGCTGAAATAATAAGCAGGAGGGGTGGGGCTGCAAGGACTAAGAATCCTGTGTAATTTGCATCTCACAGAGAGATTAATACTAGGGCTGTCCAAATTCAGCATCCTTTGAAGGATGCAGCAGTAGTCTCTCGGCATAGATGTTTATGTTTGCCTTAGCTGAAAGAAGCTTGTCCTAGCAACAGAGCTGGCTTATCAAATTTTACAGTCACCTTGCAAGATGTTAATAGACCAACAGCACTGTCATACCAAAGGTATGGCGTCTAAGGTTGGGTTGGGTCGGGATGCCCAAATAAAATAACTCCGGTTTTGCTTTTATCTCCGTCCATTGCTGTGTGCACTGTTGGACTGGGAGAATGTGTATGTGTTGTATGTCACAAATTCATCATTTGAGGACGTACAAAATGTGCAAAAAGTCTGTGGAAAAGAAAAGTTATTTACATACGTTTATGCATTTCCGCAAATATATAGTCTCAGGAATATTTCCCTTTGTTTGTGGTAATAATGTGTATTTAAGTTGAATAAGTAATTATATAGTATGCTACAGAAAAAAAATGTTACTGTTACAGGTATGTTAAGCTGATCACTTGGGACTTGAAAGATGCATATTCGTATTCCACTGGCAAACCTTTTGGTCTAATAAAGCAAATTTCCATTCAAATGTAGGTTTATGCCTCAGCTGCCCTAAACCGACTGCGTTATCAAGGTAGTGTTAGTTATTTCACATTGCCTGTTTAATTGTAAAGTCATTTACATCAATGTAACTGTTTTCTTATTGCTCTTTTAATAGTGAAGTTGAGTTGCTCCAGTTGATACAAGCAAAGGCTTAAGTTTTACATCACCTGGGATGATCTTGTTCAAAGAGAATTTTTTCAGATGCAAAGACAAAAGGACTCCTCTTTGAAAAGCAGAATGTAATACTGATGCACTAAGCAAAGAATTTTAAGTTTGTAATGCCATGCAATTTGCAGGACAAACTCAGGCACAAACTGCTAAAACTGTCATGAATCGCTGTGCGGCAGGCAGGAGTTGGACCCAAAATGCAGGACTCACAAACTCTGGGAGGTGAACTCAAAACACAGCTTTATTTGCTGGCAGGGGGAAAAAAAAAAAAAAACTACACAAACTAAACTGGGAACAACAAACTAAAACTCACAAGGAGACACAGGGAGATCCACACAGCATGAGGGACAACGCGACACTGACTCAGAGAAACACAGGGTTTAAATACACTGG
Source organism: Maylandia zebra (assembly GCF_041146795.1). Taxonomy (NCBI): domain Eukaryota; kingdom Metazoa; phylum Chordata; class Actinopteri; order Cichliformes; family Cichlidae; genus Maylandia; species Maylandia zebra. The sequence goes on along the minus strand of NC_135168.1, from coordinate 26,175,879 downwards.
GGAGTAACGAGGGGAATGAGACACAGAAGGAGGGCACAGCTGGGAGAAATCAGGACTGACGAGACAAGCAAAGCAGGACGCATTCACATGAGACACGGACCATCAAAGTAAAACAGGAAGGATCACACAGAGATGCAAACTTGACACAGTGGAGACAGCAACTAAGAAACACAGAGACATAAACCATAAGGCAGAGAACTCTAAGAACCGAAAGACACAGAGGGGAACTCAAACATGCAGACACAGACTTACACAGAACAGAGGGGACATAGAGAAACATGAAGGGCAAGGGATCGAAAACCATAGAATAACTCACACAAGTACAATAATATAAACATCACAAAGAACTAAAAACGCTGGGTCAGGAGACCCAGGACCGTGACAAAAACATATTTATTGACATCATTAATTTACTATATCATGTTGTCATGTTCCGGCTCCAGACAGTCCAAAACCAGAAAAACAAAACCAAACAGAAAACAACCCAGGGCTGGCGGCGGGGGTCCAGGACGGAGGGCTCGGAGCAGAAAACAAAAGCAGAGCACAGCAAACACCGGAGCCCAAGAAAACAGCCCAAACACAGGGCAGTTCAGGGGGCCGACCATGCGGACGGCAATGGCAGCGGGGAAACAGTTCAGGGGCCGGCCGCGCAGAAGGCAGCGGTGGCGGCGAGGGAGACGACAGAGCAGTTCAGCGGGCCAGCCGCGCGGAAGGCAGCGGCGGCGAAGGAGACGATGGAGCCGTTCAGGGGGCCGGCGAACTGGCCGAGGCTCGGTGGGCACAGGACCAGGTGAGGCAGGACCAGACGGGGATGAAGACTCGGAGGAGGCCGGACCAGACGAGGCTGACAAAGCCGAAGCGGAGGCCGGACCAGGCGACGCCGAAGCTGATGAAGCAGAGGCCGGACCAGGCGACGGCGTGGGTGGAGACACGGAGGCTGCAGCTCGCGGCGGCGTGGATGATGCTGGTGGAGCAGCAGGAGGCTGAACAGGCCCCTCGGACCCTCCAGCGGAGACGGGAGGCTGAACGGGCCCCTCGGACCCTCCAGCGGAGACGGGTGGTGTTATGGCCCTGTCCATAATCTGTTTTGGTGGCTGTTGTTGTCTGTGCCTTTAAGTTTTTGCAGGTTCCGGAGTGGATGAGCTGACGGCTGCTGATTGGTCCCCTGGCCATGTGATCTTCTTCAAATCCCTCACCAGCAGTTGTCCCGGGGCAGTCATTTCAAACTTATGTTGCGTTCCTGTACCCCTAGACTGGGGCGTAACATAAAGTGGGGGCTCGTCCTCTTTTTTCTTTTGCCATTCTTTTTGCTCATTGTATTTTGTGGGTTGTCTGCAGTTTTTGGTTGGCAGTTTTCTTGTAGTGTTGGGGGTGGTCTAGTCACAATGACTTTTGACGTGGATGATTTTGCACTACTACTAAGTTGGATCGATGCACAAAGGCGGATTTGTTGTTGGTGGCAGATTTGTTTAATGTTAGTGTGCCTTTACATGCTAAAAAGGCGGAAATTAAGCAGTGCCTGACAGCTCAGCTGGTGGATAAGGGGGTATTTGCGAGGTCGAAACCTCGGCCGGTTGAGGCGACTGGAGGTTTGGTGGTGGATGCGGGAGCAGAAGCTGCTGCAACCATCCCACAAGCTGCCAGTGGACGGGTGTCGCCAGGGGCGGAGGCTCCTGCTGCCATTCAGATCCCAAACGTTAGCCCAGCCGGACAATCAACAGGATTGGTTACGGAGGATCTTGGGCTCGCCCTTCGCCTGAAAGAGGTGGAGCTTGCGACTAAGTCCAAAGAAGTTGAGCTTATGCATCTCCGCATAAGGGCTATGGAGCTGGATCCTTCCTGACAGCGCAATGTTACCTCTACCCCAGTGAGTAAAACTGTGAGTAAATCTTCTGATTCGTTCTCCTCTGACCAATTTGATGCAAGCAGCCAAATTGCTTTAGTGCCACCTTTCAGAGAAAGTGAAGTTGACTCTTACTTTAATGCCTTTGAACGCATCGCAACCACTTTGAAATGGCCCAAGGATGTGTTGAGTTTGTTGCTGCAGTGTAAATTGGTGGGGAAAGCACAGGAAGTGTGTGCGAGCTTATCTATTGATGACAGCCTGGATTATGAAATTGTGAAATCCACTATTTTAAGGGCTTATGAGCTAGTTCCGGAGGCATATCGCCAGAAGTTTCGGTCATGTGAAAACTCTGCCAACCAAACACATGTAGAGTTTGCCAGGGAGAAGACTGTCTTGTTTGATAAGTGGTTAGCTGCAAGTAAAGTGAAGGACTTTGCTCAGCTAAGAGAATTGATCCTGCTGGAGGAATTCAAAACGTGTCTTCCAGAAAATGTTGTTGTATATATCAATGAGCAAAAGGTGGATTCGTTGTCTAAAGCTGCTGTTCTCGCAGATGAGTTTGTGTTGACCCATCGCGTTACGTTTTCAGCTGTGCGGCATGAATGTGCCCCGTTGTCTAAAGCTGTGAGGAGTTTGAGGGTTTCTCCTAAGCGTCAAACGCGCCCTGATCAGGTCCCCATGACTGTCCGAGAATGCTTTTATTGCCATGATACTGGCCATCTCATTGCCAATTGTCTGTCGCTCCGTCGCAAAGAGCAAATTCACACATGGAAAAAGCCAAAAAGCATTGGTTTGGTTCAGTCGGTTCCTACTCCTAATCCCGTCAGTGATGAACCAGGAAATGACAGTCTTGACAGCAGTTACCGACCTTTCATTTCACAAGGGTTCGCCTCACTGACTGGAATAGAGGAGGATCGCGTGCCGATTGTAATTTTGCGCGACACTGGGGCTGCCCAGTCTCTCATTTTGGAAAGCGCGTTGCCTTTTTCAAGTAACTCGTTTTATGGTGCTGATGCTCTCGTGTGGGGAGTGAAAATGAGTGTGTTACGAGCTCCGCTGCACAGAGTCTTCCTACAGTCGCCTCTTGTTTCGGGCCCGGTAACAGTTGGGGTGCGCGCTCGCTTGCCCGTGCAGGGGGTTACTATGATTCTGGGGAATGATCTAGCCAATGGGAAAGTTTTCCCGATCCCTGAAGTAATTGAAAACCCCGTCGATGATTTTGATTTTGTTTCTGAGCCTGCTGCTGACAGTCTGCCCTCTGTGTTTCCTGCCTGTGTTGTCACATGCGCCCACAAGCGTAAATATGGTGATGTTGACTTGTCTGACTCTTTTCTATGTTCTGAAGCTGTTTCTGAGAAAGCTGAACTGCCTGTGGAAAAAGCTGAAAAATGTGTGTCTGATAAAATGCTACCCGCTACACCTGACCTGTCTTTTGAGGTAAACAAAACAGATCTCATTCATGCGCAAACAGAATGACCCGACTTTGGCCAAATGTTTACTCCCCGCTAATTCAAGCGATCAGAATCCCCGTGTCTACAGCATTGAAAAGGATGTGTTAATGCGCAAATAGCATCCTCCCTCATCTAGTGATCTTGGCTGGAATGTATTTCAACAAGTGGTTGTACCGCAAAAATTCCGACCCCAAGTGCTCAGCCTCGCACATGACAGTTTCTCTGGATATTTAGGAATTAGGAAAACTTACCATCGTATTCTGCGTCACTTTTTCTGGCCAGGTTTGAAATCTGATGTGACCAAGTATTGCCGTTTTTGTCATGTTTGCCAGGTCAGTGGAAAACCCAACCAGGTTATTCCTCCCGCTCCATTGCATCCAATCCGGGCTTTAGGGGAACCATTTGAGCACATAATCATCGATTGTGTAGGTCCGCTTCCAAAAACAAAGTCAGGACATCAGTACCTCTTGACTTTGATGTGCGCCACCACACGCTTCCCCGAGACTATTCCGTTACGCACTATCAAAGTCAAAGCCATCGTCAGAGCATTAGTAAACTTTTTCTCCACTTTCGGTTTGCCGAAATCAGTTCAAACGGACCAAGGGTCTAACTTCATGTCCAAGATTGTCGCTCAGGTCTTAAAATCTCTGTACATCAAGCATCGGAAATCCAGTGCGTATCATCCCGAATCACAGGGTGCGCTTGAGCGTTTCCACCAGACTTTAAAAGCCATGATGAGGAAGTTCTGGCTCGAGTCAGAAAGAGAGTGGGACGAGGGTCTGCCACTTCTCCTTCTAGCGGTGAGAGAGAGTGTGCAGGAGTCCACGGGTTTCAGTCCCGCAGAGCTGGAAACTGAGAGAGAAACTGAGTGACACAGATTATGTTATAGGTACCCCAGACCGTAGGAGAAAGCGTCGTGTGTGTCATCTTAATCTGATGAAGCCTTATTTCGTTCGTGATGCAGGTGTAAACTCCTCCTCATCCACCGCTGCGCTGTCTGCCGTGCCGGTAGTTGTGCCAGCATCCCCGTCTCAGTATAGCCCAGAAAGTGATGGCTTAGCTTTCGTTTGTTCTGAGGGTTGCTCCCGACTCAGAAACTCTGAAATACTGGATAATTTGAAATCCTGTCATGATACGTTGTGTGGCAGGCAGGAGAAGGACCCAATAGCAAAACTCACAGACACGGGGATGAACTCAAAATCACAGCTTTAATGCTGGAATGGCAGAACATAGGAAATACAAAACTAAACTGGGAAAAGTAAACTAACATACGCGGAGAGACACAGGGAGATCCACACAACATGAGGGAGAACGCGACGCCGAACAGAGGAAGACGCAGACAGAAATACACAGAGGGTTAACGAGGAAAGTGGGAACACACGGGGAACACAGGTGACACAGATAACCATAACGAGACAGGGCGGGGTGAACTGAACATGACATGTAGAGGCAGAGGTTCCGACAGGAGGAGAGAGAGCACGGGGAAAACACCGACATAACGGGCTGGGGAAACATGAAACAACCACAAGGGGAGACGAGGGCTCATCAATACATAGAGGGCACACAGGGGGGAAGAGCCATGAAGGGAAAACACTTAGGGAACAACACAACAGGGCAACTCAGAAAACATGGCCTAAATAAGGAACAAAATACAAAAATGCATGAAAACTAAGAATACTGGGCCCACATGGCCCAGGACCATGACACCACCCCCCCCTAAAGGGCTGGCTCCCGACAGCCCAAACCCGAGAAACCAAAACAAAAACAGAAAACAACCCACCCAGGGCGGGAGGCGGGGGACCAGGACGGAGGGACCAGAACAGGAAACAAAATAAACAACAGAAAACACGGGAGCACATGACCATAGTCAAAACAAAGTTCAGGGGGCCGACCCAGAGCCCACAGGCACCAGAGTCCACGGGTCACACGGTCGGGGGGCCGACCAGGCGGGTGGCAGAGCTGGTCCGGAGGCCAGCCGCGCGGAAGCCAGCGGCGGCGGCGAAGGAGACGACGGAGCAGTTCAGGGGGCCGGCCGCGCGGAAGGCAGCGGCGGCGGCGGAGGAGACGACGGAGCAGTTCCGGGGGCCGGCCGCGCGGAAGGCAGCGGCGGCGGCGGAGGAGACGACGGAGCAGTTCAGGAGGCCGGCCGCGCGGAAGGCAGCGGCGGCTCTCCAGTGTCAGGCGTGCTGGCCATGGCCCGGTGGGCACAGGACCAGACGAAGCACAGGCTGAAGACGCTGAGGCTGGACCAGACGAAGCAGAGGACGAAGACGCTGAGGCTGGACCAGACGAAGCAGAGGACGAAGACGCTGAGGCTGGACCAGGCGAGGACGAAGGCTCTGAGGCTGGACCAGGCGAGGACGAAGGCTCTGAGGCTGGACCAGGCGAGGACGAAGGCTCTGAGGCTGGACCAGGCGAGGACGAAGGCTCTGAGGCTGCAGCGGACGAAGGCTCTGAGGCTGCAGCGGACGAAGGCTCTGAGGCTGCAGCGGACGAAGGCTCTGAGGCTGCAGCGGACGAAGCACAGGCTGGACCAGGCGTAGCAGAAGGTGGCTGGATGGGCTCCTCGGGCCCTCCAGCTGGTGTGGCATGGTGCTGGACGGGCTCCTCGGACCCTCCAGCTGACGTGGCATGAGGCTGGTGCGGTTCTCCCGAACCCCCAGCTGACGAGGAAGGTTGCTGAACGGGCCCCTCGGACCCTCCAGCGGAGACAGGAGGCTGAACGGGCCCCTCGGACCCTCCAGCGGAGACAGGAGGCTGAACGGGCCCCTCGGACCCTCCAGCTGACGTGGCATGAGGCTGGTGCGGTTCTCCCGAACCCCCAGCTGACGAGGAAGGTTGCTGAACGGGCCCCTCGGACCCTCCAGCGGAGACAGGAGGCTGAACGGGCCCCTCGGACCCTCCAGCGGAGACAGGAGGCTGAACGGGCCCCTCGGACCCTCCAGCGGAGACAGGAGGCTGAACGGGCCCCTCGGACCCTCCAGCTGACGAGGTAGAAGGCGGCGTGGGAGCCGCGGAGTCTTGGATGAGCTCATCCGAGCTCCCAGCAGGAGCTGATGCAGAGCCAGAGAGATTAGAGACCCCTGGCTGAATGTTAGGCTGACCAGCGGACCGTACTGCTATCGGGGCCTGCGCTACAGGCGGCACTGGAGCTACTGGGGCCTGCGCTACAGGCGGCACTGGAGCTACTGGGGCCTGCGCTACAGGCGGCACTGGAGCTACTGGGGCCTGCGCTACAGGCGGCACTGGAGCTACTGGGGCCTGAACTGAAACAGGTGGCTCTGGAAACTGAGCTAAAAGTGGCTGTGGGGTAGGTGACACTGGGAGCTGAGCTACTGGAGACCCAGGTGACACTGGTGTACTGGGGTGAAGGCAGCGAGGACGCAGTCTCTCTCTTAAGGGAGGATCGAATGATTTAGCGATAAACCTTGACGGGAAAAGATGTCGATGCTGAGAATACCAGGCAGCGGGGGCTTCCAGGAGGGTAGCTGACTGAACTGAGGGTGGCAGCGAGGGAGCTGACTGAACTGAGGGTGGCTGTGAGGGAGCTGACTGAACTGAGGGTGGCTGCGAGGGAGCTGACTGAACTGAGGGTGGCTGCGAGGGAGCTGACTGAACTGAGGGTGGCTGCGAGGGAGCTAACTGAACTGAGGGTGGCTGCGAGGGAGCTAACTGAGCTGTGAAGGGCTGCAGACCCTGGCGGCTCCGAGGGCCCCCAAGAGCCAGGCGTGTTCCCCGAAAGATGTGCTGACAATCGGGGGTAGGCCACGGCTTTCTCCGGAGCTCCTCCTCTACGTGGGTGCAAGCTGCTTGCTGCTGCTCACAGAGACCAGGCTCCATGATTTCCGGAGTTAATGCGGTGCCACGGCGGCGCCGGCGCCGCCCCCTTCTGGTAGCTGGCGCGATGGGCGCTGATGGCACAAATGCAGGGGGTGATGTAGCGGCGATCTCCCGGTCGTCCGCCCACATCCTTGCCAGAAATGAGGCAGGCGAAGTGAAGTCTAAGTGGATTGGAGACGGCGAGCGGCTGGTAGGCTGTGCAGCAGGTGAGAGGTCCTGCTCCGAGATGAGCCAGGGCTTCCACCGGAGCTCGTCCTCCCGATAAGCCCGCAACACCTGCTGCCGCTCCTCCTCACCGAAGTCAACAGCCTCGGGCATCTCCGTGCAGGCAGGCGGTGGCGAAGATGCGGAAGCTGATGAAGTGTGAGCCAATGGTGTGTCCGTGGTGAGCCTCACCGTTCCGACTCTGACCGCCACTGGCTCATGAGGCGGCGGGGCAACGGCGCGATGGCACGGCTCTGGTGAAGGTGCACGCCCACCGGGCCGCTGCTGCTGCGGACGGAGTCGGAGAGCGGAGACGAGAAGGTCGCTGACGAGGGGGTGCAGCGTCTCCCATAACCAGGGGAACACAGACACGCACACCCCTACCTGGCGGGCGAACTCCTCCCGTTCCTCCTCACTGGAACAGTGCAGCCACTTGTCGCATAGCGACTCCACTGTCCGGACAATCTCCAGTCTTTGTGTCGCTGGGTCCGGCATGGTCGCGTCGTACTGTCGGTCCGCGGAGGGGTTGTGAACTGCTGGGTCCATGTTGTGGTCGCGTTCTTCTGTCATGATACGTTGTGTGGCAGGCAGGAGAAGGACCCAATAGCAAAACTCACAGACACGGGGATGAACTCAAAATCACAGCTTTAATGCTGGAATGGCAGAACATAGGAAATACAAAACTAAACTGGGAAAAGTAAACTAACATACGCGGAGAGCCACAGGGAGATCCACACAACATGAGGGAGAACGCGACGCCGAACAGAGGAAGACGCAGACAGAAATACACAGAGGGTTAACGAGGAAAGTGGGAACACACGGGGAACACAGGTGACACAGATAACCATAACGAGACAGGGCGGGGTGAACTGAACATGACATGTAGAGGCAGAGGTTCCGACAGGAGGAGAGAGAGCACGGGGAAAACACCGACATAACGGGCTGGGGAAACATGAAACAACCACAAGGGGAGACGAGGGCTCATCAATACATAGAGGGCACACAGGGGGGAAGAGCCATGAAGGGAAAACACTTAGGGAACAACACAACAGGGCAACTCAGAAAACATGGCCTAAATAAGGAACAAAATACAAAAATGCATGAAAACTAAGAATACTGGGCCCACATGGCCCAGGACCATGACAAAATCCCACCTAAAAAATTTAGATGAGGCTGCCCAGACCGATGTGTGTTCTCTGATCAATAATTACCCATCTCTGTTTGCTGACACTCCGTCTCGCACTACTGTCCTCGAACATGACATAGATGTAGGTGACCACCCTCCGATCAAACAACACGCTTATCGTGTGAACCCTACCAAACGTGCACTTTTTCAGCAGAAGTTTAATACCTGCTGGAAAATGGTCTTGCTGTCCCTAGTTCGAGTGCCTGGAGTTCCCCATGCCTTCTTGTGCCGAAGGAAGACAAAACTCCACGTTTTTGTAGTGATTTTCGCAAAGTGAACAGTGTGACCAAACCCGACTCCTACCCTCTTCCCTGCATGGAAGATTGTGTGGATAGGGTTGGCTCCGCAAAGTTTGTCACCAAACTGGATTTATTAAAGGGTTATTGGCAAGTTCCCCTCACTCCGCGTGCATCTGAAATTTCTGCTTTTGTCACTCCTGATCACTTCCTCCAATACACCGTCATGCCTTTTGGCCTTCGAAATGCCCCTGCCACATTCCAACGCCTTATGCACATTGTCTTAGGTGGTGTCACAAACTGTGAAGTGTACTTAGACGACATTGTAGCCTATTCAGAGACTTGGTCAGATCACCTTGGAACACTCACGGAGATTTTTGAAAGATTAAAAGAGGCATCCCTTACCCTAAATCTTGCCAAATGTGACTTTGGTAAGGCCACTGTGACTTATCTAGGGAAGCAGGTGGGTCAGGGACAGGTGCGCCCCCTGCTGGCTAAAATCCAGGCTATCCTAGATTTCCCTGTGCCTCGCACTAGACGTGAGCTTCGCCAGTTCCTTGGTATGGCCAGCTATTATCGTGGCTTCTGTAAGAATTTTGCAGATGTAGTTGCACCTCTCACCAGTCTCACAAGTGTGTCAAAACCATTCGTATGGTCCCCCACATGCCAGAATGCTTTTGAGTCTGCCAAAGCTCTCCTCTGCAGCACACCAGTACTTGCCGCTCCTGTTTTCACACATCCGTTTAAACTTGAGGTGGATGCCAGCGCCAACGGTGCAGGTGTGGTGCTGTTGCAGGAGGATAGGCAGGGTGTTGATCACCCAATTGGTTACTTTTCAAAAAAGTTCAACTCCCACCAACAGAAGGAAGCTCTCGCTCTGTTGCTGGCTCTACAGCATTTCGAGGTCTATGTCGGTTCTAGTTCAGCACCTGTCATTGTTTACACAGACCACAACCCCCTCGTGTTTTTGACCCGAATGCAAAATTCTAACCAAAGGCTCATGAGATGGTCCCTCTTAGTACAGGATTTCAATCTGGAGATCCATCACAAAAAAGGGACAGAGAATGTACTGGCAGATGCGCTGTCACGTGGTTTTCGGAACCCCTAAGCGCCAAACATCTTTAGGGGAGATGTTTGGTCTTGGGAAGGGGGGTGTAATGGCCCTGTCCATAATCTGTTTTGGTGGCTGTTGTTGTCTGTGCCTTTAAGTCTTTGCAGGTCCCGGAGTGGATGAGCTGACGGCTGCTGATTGGTCCCCTGGCCATGTGATCTTCTTCAAATCCCTCACCAGCAGTTGTCCCGGGGCAGCCACTGACAGCAGCAGCAGACCTGACCCTGGCCTCCAAAACCTGAGACTTTTGTGCCTGTGATTTTTGCGGCCTTTCTGAGTTTTGTATATAGTGTGTATATTAGCTTTCATTGTAAATAGCACATTGTAAATAGCACTGCAACAGAAGGGGTGAGCTGTCGTATTGTTTTTCCTTGCACTGTTTTCTCCTGTTTATTTCAGTTAGGGAGTTAGGTGTAGCGCTTGTCTTTTGTTTGATGTTTGATTTCACATAGGGTTTTAGAAAGCACCTCCTCCTGACTTAGCTTGTTTTGTTTGTTATTTTGGCCTTTGTTCACCCTGGAGCTTCATTTTTGCAGTGTAGATAATAAAATACGATTCACTAAGGAATTGGTTTCCCTCTGTGTATGGTTTTGGGGACCAGGGCGGGGCAGTCTTTTCAAACTTATGTTGCATTCCTGTACCCCTAGACTGGGGCGTAACAGGTGGCTGAACGGGCCAGCGGAGACAAGGAGGTGCTGGCCGGGCTCACTGGAACCCCCAGCGGACGAGGTAGATGGCGACGCGGGAGCCGCGGAGTCCTGGACGAGCTCATCCGAGCTTCCAGCAGGAGCTAATGTAGAGCCAGAGAGAATTGGGACCCCTGGCTCAATGTTAAGCTGGCTAGAAAACTGCACTGCTACGGGGAACTGGGCCAATGGTTCAGGTGCGAGCTGAGCTACTGGAGACATGGGGAGCTGAGCTACTGGGGACACGGGGAGCTGAGCTACTGGAGACATGGGTGAGAGTGGGAGCTGAGCTACTGGAGACACGGGGACCTGAGCTACTAATGCTGGTGAAGTAGATAACTGCACGGGAGACTGAACTGAGGGCATCTGCACTGGCACAGGGGACTGAACTGATGTCTGTTGTAACGGTGGTGGTGAGATAGGTTGAATGACTGACTGAGTAGCAGCCTGAATGGCTGAGTGTAGTGATGGTTGTGGTGGAAGAGAAACAGGTGGTAGTGTGGAAGATGGAGCTAAGGGTGACTGAGTGGCAGACCGAATTGATGACTGAAGCGATGGTAGAGGTGAAAATGGAGCTTGTGGTGGAGTTAATGGCTGTGCTAGCGGGGACACAGCAGATGCAGCTCGTAGCTTTGCAGCTAAGAGAGCTTCAGGAGGCTGGACAGCTGATAAACTGTTCACATTACCATCCGTAGCACAAAACACAACCCCTGAACGAATAGTCACACGGTTCGACACAGAAAAAGAGTCCTTACTCACCACAGCCGGCGATGTACAAGTCCGAACGTCCGGCTGTGGGGTGGCGCGCTGGCAGCGTGATCGTCGTTTCTTCCCCGCAGATGGCTCCGAAGGGCCGGGCAAAACCACATCCGGCCGGTGAGGCTGACGCGGCTGCTACAGGGTGGCTGTTGTCTGTTGCTGCTGGGCCAAGTCTGATATTTCCTGAGCTCGCGTCGCCTCCCGGGCTTCATTCAAATTGGCCAATAAGTCCACACATCCTCTGACCTGGCGGAGATGGGAATTTCCTTTGAGGATTGCTTCAATAGCATTTGTTCCCACAATCTTTGCCCTTGTATTTGAAGTGTGGGTTATCCACTCGACTAGGCGTATCAGATCGCTCTCCCCGGGTAAGTCTGCTGGGTTCATGTTGTGGTCGCGTCGTACTGTCATGAATCGCTGTGCGGCAGGCAGGAGTTGGACCCAAAATGCAGGACTCACAGACTCGGGGGGGTGAACTCAAAACACAGCTTTATTTGCTGGCAGGGAAAAAACACACAAACTAAACTGGGAACAACAAACTAAAACTCACAAGGAGACACAGGGAGATCCACACAGCATGAGGGACAACGCGACACTGACTCAGAGAAACACAGGGTTTAAATACACTGGGGAGTAACGAGGGGAATGAGACACAGAAGGAGGGCACAGCTGGGAGAAATCAGGACTGACGAGACAAAGAAGCAAAGCAGGACACATTCACATAAGACACGGACCTTCAAAGTAAAACAGGAAGGATCACACAGAGACGCGAACTTGACACAGTGGAGACAGCAACTAAGAAACACAGAGACATAAACCATAAGGCAGAGGACTCTAAGAACCGAAAGACACAGAGGGGAACTCAAACATGCAGACACAGACTTACACAGAACAGAGGGGACACAGAGAAACATGAAGGGCAAGGGATCGAAACTAGAAACCATAGAATAACTCACACAAGTACAATATTACAAACATCACAAAGAACTAAAAAAGCTGGGTCAGGAGACCCAGGACCGTGACAAAAACATATTTATTGACATCATTAATTTACTATATTATGTTGTCATGTTCTGTATTTAGAAATGATGCATGAACTTGGGAAAAAACAGCTTGAGAGCTTTTTTAAATGAAAACAACAAAAAAGATGATGACACCTGGTTAGTGTTGAATCTGGCATTTTTAAAGCTTTTTGGAGAACAAAGTCAAATGCACATTATCCTAAACAAAGGAATGGTTATTCTATCCCACTATCCGCTAACCTCTTTCCTCTCTCTCTGTTTTCTATACCTAATTGCAGTAACCAAATAGCACTAATTCAGCAACCACACATTATGAGGCCCAGTGGCCAAAGGGCACTTGCTCATTTGCTAGCTATGCAGGTCCCTCCCTCTTTAAAGAGAAGGCCAAAAGTTTAGAGACAGTGTTGGACTTCAACAAAATGGTATACTCTCACTTGTTTTCCAGCATCTATGTCAGGATAAAGCTCAGTGAAAAACTGCACAATGCTGTGACCACAGAACTTTCTCTGCGTACCTGTTTGTTTAACCCTCCTGCCATCCTTTAAAAAACTCACACCCATCACCCTAGGGACCATTCTCAGCCACGCCATAAAAAGACCATATATCCATATCTTATTCCACTTTAAATTAGCCAACCTTGTAAAACTACTTCTCCCTGAAATATTCATGTAAAGTTTTAATTATATTTTCGTTGTTTTAACCCTTCAAATCCCAGTGTTATTACATGAGCGCCCTGTGTTATAAGCCCCAAAAACCAAACAACGAAACTAAATATTTCCACAAAAAACCAGTTGAAGTAATATGTGATTGTCATTATAAGTAGGCCTTTAGATGGACCAAAGATTGGCACCAACATACATTTTGACCTGCCATTATTTTTTTGCATTTTTTTTGCAATTTAAAAATTAAAACTTCAAGGCCCTGAGTCTTCATTGACATCCAAGAAAAGAAGAAAAAATAAAATCATATGATGATAATTTGGGGTTGAAAAATAGCATTTATAATGGAAGTCAATGGGCAGAAAATGGTCCCCAGGGTGATGGGTGTGGGGATTTCTGCTGCTCAGCCATTTTAGGCTGATTTAAGGAATTCACACTGGAATATTAACATTGACAGGTAAAAACTATCCTGTGGCAAGTTTGGTTATATTCCACTGAACACAGTGGAAATGGCAGCCATTTAACACATAGCAGTGGCACAAAAAGGTCCCAAGAAGGCAGGAAGGTTAAATGTAGAGAACTGCTATCCTTTGTTATACTTCGGTACTGTCAATTCATTACACAAAAGACCCAGGCACTAATATTCACGTTGAGAACTCAGGTTACATAATGATAAGGCTTGAGATTGGCGTGCTCGCTAGACCGGTCTCACCGCCACCAGAGGCCCGTGCCCGAGCTGGGGCTCATGACTGTGTCACCCGGGCCGCGCCCACCTGCCACGCAGCCAACCTCTGAACCAGCTTTGCCGGCGCTGCTGGATTCGCAGGGGGCCACCTGAACTCACACCTCCCCATCGCTTGGCCGACGGTCCGGGCTGATTCCCTCTCCCAGTGGGGGAGTAGGTTCGGCCGGATGGCTCCCTCGCCTCAATCGGGCGATGGGGGTGTGTGGTGGGGCGTGGTCTGCGGTGCCATGCAGGGAGGGTGGACGCACCTGCACTGCATTCTAAATCACACCCGCCGAGTTAAAACACAGGGACCCGGAGGTTGGTGTGTGTTGTGGTGTGATCTAAATAAAATGGCTCGCCGTGTCTCATTCACACCACATCAACCTTTTGGAATTTACTTACCTGGATGATTGAGCATGTATCAAGACTGGATAACTGATCTAAGCATACTTGGATGTAATTCATCATACTTGAAGTAGGCTATAGGTGATGCGTGCTGTCTTCGTATGATGTATAATGGTTGGCCTTAATTATAATGTGTTCTGAGCTGAAAGAACCAGACATACTGTAATTTCATGTTGCTTGGAGACTTACAGTTACTTATTAAAGTTATCCTGTGGTGCAATACTATGAGTTATACGAAATGCCTTTGTAGCACATATTAGGATTTTTAATATGAAGCAAATGATGCCTGAATGTGACACTTGAGCTTTCTGGTAAAGTAGTTTGTATCATGTCCAAATGGGTCGAAATGGAAATCTCCCAGCAAGAGAATGATGCTCTGGATGCATGTGCTCACATTTTATTCAAATCTGTGAACTGTCTTTTCTTTTATTGGATGACTGCAGTATGAGTGTGCTGCTGAATCATCTGCAGAAATTAAGTGACCTATTCCAGAGTAGAAATATTTCCAGCACCTCGTTGAGTCAATTCGGCTGTTGAACACCAAAGAAAAGCAGCAGAGGTGCACATTGTTAATCCTGTAATCCTATTTGCCAACATGTTGATGTATGATATGCAATGAGAGATGCTTGTTCTATCCCAAGTGGTGCCTTGTCCCATTTTTAAAAACAGAAACCATAATTATTATTTCTAAGTAAGGCTACGCCATTTAGCTGAAATGATTATCACACTTACTGGGATCCATAATGAGGTCAAAATTATTTGTCACAATTCTCATTTTAGTGAAAAATATGTTTTAATTAGGGATGTTCCTGCTGACTAATTTCTTATTTGACTAAACAAGAAAAAACAAAAATTAGACTGACCGACTAGTCTAAAGCTAAGAAACACTCATATCAATTTAAATTTGAGAACTGTTTAATGTCACAAGCTCTAATCAAAGGTATTTGAATCCATTAATTACATTCTTCAAAAATGAATCATGCTGCATCTCTGTACGGCACCTCGCACTCTGCATGAGCATTGCACATTATACTCCTAACAGACAACAAAGAAGGGAAACTTAAAATAAATTGATGTACACTGATAACACAAGGCAAACAATTCTATACTTTAACAAAAGCAGTCTGGAATTTTCTGTAAATTCTTCAGTGTGTTATTTAGATTAAAGTTTTATTTATTTACTTTTTTCCAAAATTATTAAAGCAGTTTAAGCATTTGATGGAAAAGAACCAAAGTGTGCACGGCAGCGTGGCATGGTGATAAGCACTGTTTGCTCACAGCAAGAAGGTCCTGAGTTTGATTCCACCACCTGGTTGGGGCTTTTCTGTGTGGAGTTTGCTCTCCCCATGTCTTTGGACTACGGTGGTACTCTGGCTCCAGCCCTGTGACAGACCTGGTGTATCCTGCCTCTTGCCCTATGGTAGATGGGATAAGCTCCAGTGCCCCTGTGACCCTGGCAAGGTTAAGGAGAAAAGAATGGATGGATAGAGGTATATATTCAAAGAAAAAAGAAAATTACATTTATTACACTATTGCAGGATTCATTGTGAATAAGTAGTGAGAGTAAGTGAGACTTGCTAATCGTCAATGTAGTTTTTGGTCATTACCGTTTTTGTGAATCTGTAGTAGTGCTATTCTATTTTTGTGGCTCATATATAGTGTGTTAGTCCTCTAATTGTTGTGCCCCAGTTTCTGAATGCTAGTTGCTGTTGTTTGAGGCCTACGGCTATTGCAATGGCATGTTTGTTTCGTTTAGTGTATCCCTTTGCCTGTGTCATGGTCCTGGGCCATGTGGGCCCAGTATTCTCAGTTTTTGTGTGTTTTGTATTTTATTCCCTAGTTATGCCTTGGTTCCCAGGATTATTTAGTTAAGATGTTCCTTATTTGGTTACCTCCTGTGTGCCCCTGTGTATCTGTGAGCCCTCATCTCTCCTTGTGTTTTATTCTGTTTTCCCCAGCCCGTTATGTCTGTGTTCTCCCCGTGCTCTCTCTCCTCCTGTCTGAACCTCTGTACTTCCTGTTTTACTTTGCTCGTCTCCCGTCAGTGTTGTGTTCACTCCTGCCATGTCTTGTTATGATTATCAGTGTCACCTGTGTTCCCCGTGTGCTCCCACTTCCCTCGTTAACCCTCTGTGTATTTATGTCTGCGTCTCCCTCAGTTCTGTGTCGCGTTCTCCCTCATGCTGTGTGTGATTCCCCTGTGTTCCTTGGTGAGCTTTATGTTAGTTTTTCCCAGTTTAGTTTTGTATTTCCTGTCATCTTTTGTCAGCAATAAAGCTGCTTTTTGAGTTCATCCCCTGAGTCTGCGAGTTTTGCGATTGGGTCCTCATCCTGCCTGCCACACAGCGATCCATGACAGAAGAACGCGACCACGACATGGACCCAGCAGCTCACAACCCCTCCGCGGACCTCCGGGAAGATCGGATCTACACGGTGGAATATCACTGTCAGGAGTGGGCGGCGCTGCCAGGAGGCGAATACCGGGAGACCGTGGCTGTTCGGCGCGCTGCGCCCCCACATCCGGGACTTTCTCGTTTCCACCGTAGGCATCCACCCGGAGCTGCCTCTCCAGTGTGAAGAGTCGGAGGACGTTCAGCCCGGTCTGCTGGAGGATTCGCGGTCCGGCTCATCTCCTCCCCCTTCTCGGCGAAAACGGCGTTCACGCCGCCGTCGCGCCAGTACTGCTGAGCGGGCTGCACCCGTGGGAGAGAGTGACTGTGCGTCACACTCTCAGCCCAAGTTTTCTGATCCCGGACTTCATGACCTATGCACTACTGTGAGTAACTCTGTTTTGCCCGCCATTGTGTTACCTGACTCGGATGATTCCGTCACCTTTTGTTTGGATTCCAGAGACACTGTACAGCGAGGCACCTCAGTGTCAGATCATTCACCGGTTGCTCTCGCTAGTAGCCTTTGTGTTTTTGAGCCCTCTGATTCTGGTAATGCTCACAGTATTTTCTTTTATTCAACTGAACCTAGGACTGGTGCTTCACACCAGACTCATCTACATACTGCTACCAGCATCGTAGCCCCGCAGGACTGTTTTACTCAGCCCTTAGACTCTAAGGTTTCCCAGTCTGAGCTCAGCCACACACCGTTAGCATCATCAGCTCTAGATGTGACGGTGCATGCTGAGAAACACATACCCACTGAAACTGTGTATTCAATGCCTGCTAAGGTTAAGAGCCGCAAGGCTTCATTCGCTATACATAGACTGGCAAAAGATTTTGGTTTGAGCACTGCAGGGCTGTTTGCGCAGGTTAAATGTTCTGTTCCCCAGTCATGTCAGTTTAACTCTGTGCGCCATGCTTTTCGGCCAGGTTTCATGGACTCAATGTGCACTACGTCTCGGACTACATCCTGTACGACTGTGTGTGGTGTTGTTTCACATCCAGCTTATCCAGACGCTGCTTGTGTGAGTTCTCCTGTATCCGTGGCTGCTCCTAAACTCACTGCTAAGACTGCTAATTATAACATGGACAACTTAAGTACAGCAGAGTTGCTAGAACCAGCCCACCATAAGTCTCTGTTTACTGAAACTGTGTTTGGCTTCACTAACTTGGTTCACCCAGTGACTGTTACTGTTCCTGTGCTTCGCTCTCCGCCTCCAGTTCCTGTAACCAGGGCAGCGCGGGCCCGGCTTTCCCTTGCTCCCGTATCAGTTCCTCGGGAGAGGGTGGCTGAGGTCCAGCTGGTCCCTGCTTCTGTCCCCAGCCTGGCAGAGGCCCCGTTCATCCCGGCACCCGTACCTGCCCCTCGGGTGGGGTTGATGGACGCCCAGCCTATGCCTGCGCCAGTTCCGGTTCCCTGGGTGAGGTCTACTGTGACCCTGCCGACTCCTGCACCCGTCTCAGTCCCTCGGGTGGGAGCAGCAGAGGTCCAGCTAGCTCCTGCACCTACACCGGCCCCCAGGGTAAAGGCAGCCAGAACCCAGCTCGTCCCTGAACCGGTATCTGTTTCTCGGGTGGGGATGACTGGTGTTCGGCCAGGCCCAGCACCCGTTCCTGTTCCTCGGAGGAGAGCAGCCAAGGGTCAGTCACCTGTTCAGTCACCGGTTCAACTACCTGCTGTCCCACCATCACTACAACCACAACTACAACTTGCACTTCAATCGATAGCACAGTCATCAGCTCAGTTCATTGCTCAGCAACCCGTTCAGACACTGCCCACCTCAGCTGGAAGCCTTTGTGAGCTTTCTCTGCCAGCTGGGGACTGCGTGGTGCGGACACACTTTGGACAGACTGTTTGCCCTGCACAGCCCCAGCCGTTGCATCCTAAGCCGACTGCGTGCCCTGTGCTGCTACAGTTAGCGTCCGCTGAGCCAGAGGTCCCCGCAATTGCTGGCTCTGCATCCGTTTCCGCCGGGGGTTCAGGAGAACCTCTCCAGCCGTTCCTCGTCTCCGCTGGCGGCTCTGGTCAGCCCGGCCAGCACCTCCTCGTCTCCGCTGGAAGGTCCGAGGGGCCCGTTCAGCCGCCTGTCTCCGCTGGAGGGTCCGAGGGGCGCGTTCAGCCGCCTGTCTCCGCCGGAGGGTCCGAGGGGCCCATTCAGCCACCAGCTGCTCCACCAGCAGCCTCATCCACGCCAGCTGTGGCCGCCGTGTCTCCGCCCACGCAGTCGCCTGGTCCAGCTTCATCAGAGTCCGCATCCACGCCGTCGCCTGGTCCGGCCTCTGCTGCTTCCTCGCCTGGTCCGGCTCCGGCTTCATCCTCGCCTGGTCCGGCTCCGGCATCGCCCTCGCCTGGTCCAGCGTCCGCCTCAGCCTCATCTGCTTCGCCTGGTCCAGCTCCAGCATCTGCTTCAGCATCGCCTGGTCCGGCCCCCGCTTCGCCTAGTCCGGCTCCGTCACCGCCCTCGCCTGGTCCGGCTCCGTCACCTGTGGCTGCCACGCCACCATCTGGTCCTGCCACGTCTGATCCAGCCTTGACTGGTCCTGTGCCCACCGGGCCTCGGCCAGTACGCCTGACACTGGAGAGCCGCCGCTGCCGCGCGGCCGGCCCCCTGAACTGCTCCGTCGTTTCCTTCGCCGCCGCCTTCCGTGCGGCCGGCCCCCTGAACTGCTCCGTCGTCTCCGCCGCTGCCGTTGCCTTCCGCACGGCTGGCCTCCGGACCGGCTCTATCACCTGTGTCACCCGCCTGGTCGGCCCCCCGACCATGTGACCCTTGATCTCTTGTGCCTGCGGGCTCCGGGTCGGCCTCCTGAACTGCACCACTGCTGCCTTCTGCACGGCCGGCCTCCTGATGTAAGAGGACATGGCCTGTTGTTTTGCCGCCCTCCAGGCCGACCCCCTGAACTTTGTTTGGACTGTTGTCATGTGCTCCTGTGTTTTCTGTCGGCTGTTTTGTTTCCTGTTCTGCACCCTCCGTCCTGGTCCCCCGCCTCCCGCCCTGGGTGGGTTGTTTTCTGTTTGTCGTGTTTTGGCTCACGGGTTTGGGCTGTCGGGAGCCAGCCCTTGAGGGAGGGGTGATGTCATGGTCCTGGGCCACGTGGGCCCAGTATTCTCAGTTTTTGTGTGTTTTGTATTTTATTCCCTAGTTATGCCTTGGTTCCTAGGATTATTTAGTTAAGATGTTCCTTATTTGGTTACCTCCTTGTGTGCCCCTGTGTATCTGTGAGCCCTCATCTCTCCTTGTGTTTTATTCTATGTTTTCCCCAGCCCGTTATGTCTGTGTTCTCCCCGTGCTCTCTCTCCTCCTGTCTGAACCTCTGTACTTCCTGTTTTACTTTGCTCGTCTCCCGTCAGTGTTGTGTTCACTCCTGCCATGTCTTGTTATGATTATCAGTGTCACCTGTGTTCCCCGTGTGCTCCCACTTCCCTCGTTAACCCTCTGTGTATTTATGTCTGCGTCTCCCTCAGTTCTGTGTCGCGTTCTCCCTCATGCTGTGTGTGATTCCCCTGTGTTCCTTGGTGAGCTTTATGTTAGTTTTTCCCAGTTTAGTTTTGTATTTCCTGTCATCTTTTGTCAGCAATAAAGCTGCTTTTTGAGTTCATCCCCTGAGTCTGTGAGTTTTGCAATTGGGTCCTCATCCTGCCTGCCACACAGCGATCCATGACAGCCTGTATGTTTGCACTTTAGTATAATTTGCTAGCATCTCTTGTTAGCACGCTGCATTGCATTGTTTGATAGGCTAGTGTGTTTGTATGCTAAGGTGTTTCATTTGGACAGGTTTCTTGTGGCCTCACATTTGAAGTTTATGGTGACTCAATGACTGCAAGGGGCCAGGTTCCTGTAACTGCAAAGAAAGGCCAAAGCATCACCCCTCCACTACTATGGTTGATGATGCTTGTATGAGGTATTTTGTGCTTTCTTTGGTTTTTGCCAAACGTGGTGCTGTGCATTATGTGAAAAATAACCCCACTTTGGTCTTGGCTGTCCAAATGAAACTGTTCCAGAAGTCTCGGTTTGTTTAGGTGCAACTTTGCAAACCTAAGGTGTGCTGCCATGTTCTTTTTAGAGAGAAGAGGTTTACTCCTGGTAAGCTTTCCAAGCAAGCCATGCGCATTCAGTCTTCTTTTAATTGTACTGACATGAACTTAAACATTAAACATGCTAAATAATGTCTGTAGAGTCTGAGATGGAGCTCTAGGGTTTTTTGCAATTTCTCTGAATATTGAGGTAAACTTGCAGTGACATCCACTTCTGGGAAGATTGTACCATTGCATTAATACTTACCTGAATGCTCCAGATCATCAAACTGCCAAAACTTCTACTTTAAAAAAGACTAGCACACTTGATGGCTGGTTAATCAAGTGCAATTTAATTAGCAGCACCTGGCTGCTACTTAACCTTTTTCATTTCCATGGAAGCAGTAGGCATGTACTTACATTTTCACAGGACTGCACGGAGTTCTGCTCAAGAAGATGCTTTCGTCATAAAAGCACATAAAGCAGTCTAAGATGTTATACTCACAAGTGCTACCTAAATGCAGTGACCAAACATTTCATGGTTGACTTTCATCCAGTCTAATGTAGCTGGAAAACTAAGTAAGAGTAAGTAAGTATTTACACCAGATACCCTGCAAATCAAATAAACTGCACTAGCAGCCCACCATGCTCCTAGCAATGTGTGTATTCTCCATATCAATCAATCAATCAATCTTTATTTATAAAGCACTTTTCATACAGAGAAAATGTAGCACAAAGTGCTTTACATAGTTAAAAGCAGCCCACCCCACCCTCCAACTCACTCCCCACACTCTCAATACACATATATCCCCCCACCCACACACACATACACACACGCGCACACTTAAAGAGTAAAAATTGGGCTGGGCTCGCATGAGCCAAGTGAGGAAACACTATAACAGGGAGCCGTCTGCACCAGGAGCCGGTCACAGACCGCAGCCTCCAGGCTGGGCACACAGCAGGAGGGAGGCAAAGGAGCCCCCCAGCCAGGCTGAGAGGACCCCAGAGACCCAGCAGCCACGGTCAATAACAGCCCCGGTGCAGAGAGCGCCCTCCGAGGAAACACTGGAGATATGACGCAATACAATATATATAGGGTAAAATGATAAAATAAATAAGAACAGGATACAATATAAATATAAATAGAATAAGAAGATTAAAAAATGAATAAGAATAAAATCAAACAAATATTAGGTAAATCCTAAATTAATAATAGAATAACAGGATAGAATAAATAAGCATAAAATAAATAAACGCTAAGTAAAAGCTAAATTAAAAAGGTGGGTCTTGAGCCTGTTCTTGAAAACATGTACGTTCTCTGAGCTCCTCCGGCAGGCTGTTCCACAGACGAGGACCATACCACTGAAACGCTGCCTCTCCGTGAGTATGTGTCCTGACTTTAGGGACAATCAAAAGGCCAGTACCAGAGGACCTCAGGGTCCGCGAGGGTTCGTATGGTAAAAGCAGATCTGAGAGATAGGAAGGCCCAAGACCATTAAGACATTTAAAAACCAATAAAAGAACTTTAAAATCGATCCTGAAACACACGGGGAGCCAGTGCAGCGATTCTAAAACCGGTGTAATGTGGGCCCGCCCTCTGGTCTTCGTCAGCACACGAGCTGCCGAGTTTTGCAAGAGTTGTAAAGTTGAAATATTCTTCTTAGGAAGACCAGAGAGCAGGGCATTACAGTAATCAATGCGACTGGTAATAAAAGCATGCATCAGCATCTCCGTGTTGGCCCGAGAGAGAATAGGGCGGACTCTGGCTATATTTTTTAGATGATAAAATCCAATTTTAGTTACATGTTTAATATGTGGGATAAAACCAAGCTCAGAGTCAAAAATAACACCCAGGTTTTTCACTTGTACCGAAGGACATAGTGAAAATGCCTCTAATTTAGACAAGAGTTTCTCTCTCTGAGCCTCAGGACCGACAATTAAAACTTCAGTTTTGTCCTGGTTAAGTTGTAAAAAGTTTTCTGCCATCCAAGATCTTATATCCAAGATACAGTTAAAGAGGGCATCCATTTGTCTGGTGTCATCAGGAGACACGGAGATGTACAGCTGCGTGTCATCAGCGTAACTGTGGAAGTTCACTCCATGCCTCCTGATGACACCGCCGAGAGGGAGCATATACAAATTAAAAAGTACAGGGCCTAGAACCGACCCTTGAGGCACACCACATGTCATTTTATGGATCTTAGAGGAGCATGTATCCATACTCACCATAAAAGATCTGTCAGAGAGATAGGAAGTGAACCAGTTGTGTACAGCACCAGAGAGGCCCACCATGTGTTTCAGTCTGTTTAAAAGAATAGCGTGGTCTACTGTATCAAAGGCTGCGCTTAGATCCAGTAGCACCAGGACTGAGAGCTTTTGGGAGTCCCAGTTACGTCTAAGATCATTTAAAACCTTTAGGAGAGCCGTCTCTGTGCTGTGGTTCACCCTAAATCCAGACTGGAATATCTCCAGGATCTGTCTATCATTGAGAAAATCAGTAATCTGAGTAAAAACAAGTTTTTCTAAGACTTTACTTAAAAATGGTAAGTTGGATACAGGTCTGTAGTTATTAAAATCATTACAATCCAAATTGCTCTTCTTCAGAAGGGGCCTCACCACCGCCGTTTTAAAGGCAGCAGGGAAGACACCCAACTGAAGAGAGCAATTCATCATGCATAAAAGCTCAGCCTCAAAAAATCCATAAAGTGTTTTAAAGAGTGAAGAAGGAATTGGATCTAAAAGACATGTGGTGGGTCTCACTGTGGAGAAAACCTTCTGAAAGTTCTCAGCATTAACCAGGACAAAGCTGTCCAGTGTCTCCTCAGGTACAATCGAGCCCTCAGATGTATTTAAAATCATATCACGATTAGATAAAATATCAGATCTGATGGCGCTGATCTTTCCCCTGAAGTGGTCTGCAAACTGCTCACAGAGCGAGTCTGTGGAGGTTCTTTGGGAGCTGTTAAAATCAGGGTTAAATAAGTGATCTATGGTGGAAAAGAGGACCTTGGGATTATTTTTGTTAATACTGATTATTTTGGCGAAGTATGAATTTCTTGACTTCCTTAATGTATTATTGTACACTTTAAGTTGCTCGCAAAATATTTGATGGTTGATATTATTTTTAGTTTTCCTCCATCTCCTTTCTGCTGCCCTGCAATTTCTTTTGAGTTTTTTGACTTCTTCGTTTCTCCAAGGTGATGCATGTTTTACGTTAATCTTTTTGGTGGTGAGTGGAGCAACGGAGTCAAGGCTTTTCTTCAGTTTGCTGTTGAAATAACTAAAAATCAAATCGCAGGATGCAGGTAAAATCACAGGGGGGCATTCGTCTAAAACCCTGGTAAAATTTGCAGCCACTTCAGAGGTTAGATAGCGCCTCCTCACAGTTCGCACCGAGGTCTCCCGCTGAATAAAACCGGTGATGTTAAAAAACACACAGTAGTGGTCAGAGACAGCCAAGTCAACAACAGAGGACACGCTGGTGGACAGCCCATGGGTGATGACCAGGTCCAGAGTGTGTCCTCTGTTGTGAGTCGGCTGCGTGACGTGCTGGGTAAAATCCAAACAGTGAAGAATGTTTAAGAATTCTTTTGTTGCAGGGTCAGAAGGATTATCTATGTGCAGGTTAAAATCACCGGTTAAAATTATCATGTTATATTTTGAATGTATGTTTGTTAAAAATTCTGAGAATTCCTTGATAAAAGCAGCGCTGTCTTTAGGTGGTCTATAAACTGTGACAGATAAAACTGGAGGGCTGCTGAAAACAATAGCATGGAATTCAAAAGTGGTAAAATGATCAAATAAAATTTGTTTGGTGGTGAGTGTGTTGTTGGCTAAAGATGCAGTCCCACCACCTCTCTTACCACTTCTAATAGAAAAAGAGAAATTAAAATTTGGTGGGGAGGCCTCAGTGAGAACAACTGGTGCATCCGAACCCAGCCATGTTTCAGTTAAAAATAAACAGTCAAGTTTATTATCTAAAATTAAATCATTAATAATAAAAGACTTGTTCGACAGAGAGCGTACATTTAAAAGTGCCATACTGATTGAGACTGGTGGATTTTTGACAATAGAGTTGGATGGATGTTGATATTTTTGAAGAGGCCGGAGGTTATTAATATTTTTGGAGTTACTGGATTTATGATAATTCTGTTGCTCTCTGTTTGTGATTATGACGGGTATTGTGTTGACTGTGGGAGAGAAAGGTCCTAGTCCAGAGTTTTGTGTATTACTGTTAAAAGTGGAACAAATATAGGAGCTGGGACCAGGGGAACATCAGTCAGTGGCAGACGGATCAGCAGGTAATGTCAGTTTGGGGTAGTGACAGGGCGATGTGCGGGAGTGCTGTACGCCAAATGCCAAATTGGCGGACAGCAAACGGCGTCCCCAGGCGTTGAGGTGGAGCCCGTCTGCCCCAAAAAGATGCCTCCTCTCCCAGAAGGCATCAAAGTTGTTAATAAAACCCACGCCGTGGGAGACACAGGCGGAGGAAAGCCAGGTGTTAAGGCTGAGCAGCCGGCTGAAACGGCCTATCCCTCTGCCACAGGTGGGGGTGGGCCCAGAGATAAAAGCACTCACCTGCAGCTGACCAAGGAGGCTGAAGAGTTCGAGGAAGTCCAACTTCAGCAGCTCAGATTGCTGTTTGGGGATGTCATTGGTGCCGATGTGGATGATGAGCCGGTTAACCTGTGGGTGGGATGCCAGAATGTTGGGAATTCTGTCCACTATGTCAACAACAGTGGCTCCCGGGAACGACAGCGTGAGCGCCCCCCTCATCCGCACGTTCCTGACGATGGAATCCCCGAGGACCAGCGTGGAGAGAGGAGGTGCCACTGGGGGCTGTTGGCCATCTGAGATGCCCGCGCCGCGACGCCGGGGGTGTTCAGATGGAGATGCGCCAGCCGGACTGCGTGAGTGACTCCCAGGTAGCCGCGCCGTGGGTCCTCTTCTCCGAGGAGCCGGGGTAAAGCACAGCTCTCCGCGGTGAGTTTGCACCACAGCGTCGGGTTGCCCGCCGCGGCTCCGGGGGCGTAGTGGTGGAGATGGCGCAGACCTCTGCGACACAGCGGGATGGCGAGGGCTAGCAGTCAGAGGAGGAAAGTCCACAGGATCCAGGACATTGAATTTATTCTCCAATACTACCTCACCAGAGGGGTGAGGGTGCGAGAGATGGATCCTCCTGCCCTCTCTGCAGCCACCACGCGTCTCAACCATGGTCCATGGCGCTGGTTGGAGTGGAGTGGAGCTGACCAGAGCCTTGGGTCTGGCCCCTAGCTGAAACCAGGAGTTCTCGTCCTTGGCAGAAGCAGCAGCGACGCAAGTTGAGAGCCTGTGTTGACTGTTGGCGGGATCTTGGGACACAGCAGCTGGATGGTGCACTGTGTCGGCTAGCTCAGCGCTAGTAGCGGTGGTTTGAGCTTTGCCAAGGAGGATCGTGTCAAGTTCGCATTCAGCCCCCTGGATTTGGTATAGCGTGGATATCCTTTGTTCCAGCTCGATCACTTTTTGGCTCAGGTTGATGCAGCTTTCACAGCTGGATGTTGAGGTAAGTGGTGCCATTCCGGAATCTCGTACCGGCGACAGCGTCAAAAACAAAAACAGACACTGCCACTTTAGCTTACGTTAGCTAAACTCCTTTGCTAGCTTGTTCCCAGTACTGAGGTTTGTGATGGTCTTCCAATTCTCCGTAAAATCTCCAGTTAAAACACAGCCTTAACGAATTTTAGTGGCAGCAGGCTTGGCGGAGAAGCCGACAGGAATGATCACCTGAAGCAGGTTGAACCGGTCTGAACTTGTGATATTCCATTTGTTCCTTTCTGGTTCTTAAATGGCAAGCAGATAACAACCGCAAAGCTGCCTCACCTCCCTTGCACCCGAACTGAATTAACCTAAAAATGTAAAAAAGAGAGTACAACTAGCAGAATTAATGTGTTTCATATGCCTGCATTTTTCCCTGTAGAAGTCTAGATGTTCTTTAGAGTTTTAATGTCTTCATAATGATAAACGTCGTTCCCTCAAACCCACCCTCATTAATTCTTTTTCTAATCCTTGGTCAGAGGCATTCAAACCAGTGGCCTGCTGGAGATCATTTTGTAGCACTCTGGCAGTGCTCATCCTGCTCCTCCTTGCTCAAAGCAGATGTCAGTCCTGCTGGGTTAAGGGCCTTCTATGCCCCTGCCCAGCTCTCTTAGATCAACTGCCTATCTCCTGGAATCTCCCCCATGCTCTTGAGACTGTGCTGGGAGTCACAGCAAACCTTCTGACAATGCCATGTATTGATGTACAATCCTAGAGAAGTGGGACTACCTATGAAACCTCTGTGGGGTCAGAGTATTTCCTCATGCTACTAGTAGTTACACTGACACCGAAAATAAGAGGGAAAAAATGTCAATAGTCTTCACCTGTAAAACCACTCTTGTTTGAGGAGATTTAGTTGTCTCTTTGTTGTCTTCCTAGTGCTCCTGATCTTAATTTCATTAACACCAAAGCAGCTGAAAATGATTAGAAAAACCCTCTGCTAACTTTATGCCATTTGCCAATATAAATTGACTGAAGTATTCTGAAAGCAGTCATGTTAACCACATAAAATAGCAAGCTAACATCTAACTGGTATTTCAGTACTTGTAAAAATGTAAGCTTGTGCAAATTAACTCACTCAGCTATAGTATGGGCTTTGACAGCAACTTTTTGAATAAGGAAATGAATCAGTGCCAGACATCTGGTTCACATGCAGCACGCGCGTTATCAGAGAGAAAGTCAGAGTTTGCTGAAGAAAACCTACCACTGAATAGGTTAAGTTCACAGAGTCTGATACTTAGGTAACACAGAGTTAACCCTCATCTCATGGTTTTCTTTGTATTTGTTCAACTTTTGTCACATTTTGATTTTGTTTTCCAAATGGTAAATGGCCTGTATTTGTATAGCGCTTTACTAGTCCCTAAGGACCCCAAAGCGCTTTACACATCCAGTCATCCACCCATTCACACACACATTCACACACTGGTAATGGCAAGCTACATTGTAGCCACAGACACCCTGACAGAGGTGTATTCCAGTGATACAAAGTGGAGCACTGAGGTAATGGAAGCAGAGAAAAGTTCAGCAGAGGCAGCTTGTACTTAGAAGCAGTACATTGAAACTTACCATTTGGTTTCCTTGCCAAATTGATTCAGATTTATTAAACTTTTGATTGTGGAATTCCTGGAATCATAGGACTTTATGATTGCACTTTGTACATGAATGAAATTTGTGTAAGCAAGAAAAAAAAGGCTTTTTGATCACACTTTTATTCTATTTTATCTAACCTTAACCTCGTTTAATTTATTTTGCTTCTTTTTGTAACCGTAATTTGTGTTTTAGTTACACAATAAAAATGAAACGTAAAAAATTAAATCAGTTGTAATGCCCATGTTTCAAACTCATTCAAATAAAAGAATTAAGCTGAAATGGAAAAAGAGGATTTTTTTCTTATGAATATTATCTTGGAGATGAGTTAATACTCATTCTAACAGCTAGCTCATACCTTTTCATAATGATACCTCAAAGCATTAATCTCAAGGATCATATCAATGTCAACTTCGGACTTTACTATGAAGAGATGCCATCAACCATTTCTCACTGAAACTTGACACATAATACAGGATTTGATTAATAATGTATAAATATATTGTGCATCAATTTACACCCTGACGTGTAATGCAGCATTACAACACTTTTAATCAAGATTAAGATTAAATAACAGCCGGCGCACTCGTGCATCTGAGGAGACGCGGACTGCGAACTGCTCTTCCTGGGATCTTCCTTTCCAATGTACACTCACTCGGGAATAAGATAGACGAACTGGCCCTGATGAGAAGCATGAACAGAGACTTTGCCTCCTCCTGTGTCTTATGTTTTACGGAGTCGTGGCTCAGTGAGGACATCCCGGACTGCGCGCTCAAGCTGGAGGGCTTTCATCTGCTGCGCGCGGACCGGCAGGCCTCTCTCTCTGGTAAGACCAAAGGTGGAGGTGTCTGCTTCTACATTAATAGTGGCTGGTGCACAGATGTAACAGTAATTGCTCAGCACTGCTCTTCCTCTCTGGAATACCTTTTTATTCACTGCAAACCGTTTTATTCTCCGCGGGAGTTTGCTTCATTCATCCTGGCCGCTGTTTACATCCCGCCAGACGCGGATGCGCAGGCAGCTCAGTGCGCACTCGCGGAGCAGATACTCCACATGGAGTGGACATTCCCGGACTCTCTCATCATTGCTCTTGGGGACTTTAACAAAGCCAATCTGAGCCATGAGCTTCCGAAATATAAGCAGTATATTAAATGCCCGACCAGAGAGGAGAGGACATTAGACCACTGCTACAGCACGATCAGCGGGGCCTATCGTGCGGTGCCCCGTGCTTCACTCGGACTTTCTGACCACGTCATGATCCACCTAATCCCCGCGTACAGACAGAGGCTGAAGCTCTCCAAACCTGTCGTGAGGACTAAAAAACTGTGGAGCAACGAGGCTGTGGAGGAGCTTCGCACGTGTTTGGAGACCACAGACTGGGACACATTGAAGGCTGCTTCTAACAGCTTGGACGAGTTTACGGACACTGTCACCTCCTATATCCACTTCTGTGAGGACAGCATTGTGCCATCACGCACCAGGGTGAGTTATAACAATGACAAACCCTAGTTTACTCCTAAACTCAAAAAGCTGTGGCTGGAAAAGAGAAAGGCGTTCAGAAGCGGAGACAGGGACTGCTACAGAGAGGCCAAGTACAGGTTCACTAAAGAAGTGGACGTTGCTAAACATCAGCACTCTGAGAAGATGCAGCAGCAGATCTCAGAGAATGACTCGGCCTCTGTGTGGAAAGGTTTTAGGAATATCACAAACTACAAGCCTAAAACCCCCCACTCCACTGATGACTTGCTCTTGGCCAACACCCTCAACGACTTTTACTGCCGTTTTGACGAGCCATCAGGCAAGCCTTCACACCTCCAATGGCCCCAACAATAGAGGCACTTTGGACACTAATTCCCCCACCTCTCCCCCCTCCATAGAGCCATCACCACCTTCAAACTGTTCACCTACAACACCCCCCTCCTCACCCCACACAAAAGAGGATTTCACACCACCTCCTCCCACCACAACTCTTCATATTCATGAAGCAGATGTGAGGAAGCAGTTTAAGAGTCTGAATGCTCGAAAAGCTCCCGGCCCAGACGGTGTGTCTCCTGCCACCCTCAGACACTGTGCAAACGAGCTGGCCCCAGTGTTTTCTGGCATTTTCAACTCCTCACTGCAGGCATGTCATGTGCCTGCCTGCTTCAAGTCCTCTACCATAATCCCTGTCCCCAAGAAACCTAGGATCACTGGACTAAATGACTACAGACCCGTGGCTCTGACATCTGTGGTCATGAAGTCATTTGAGCGCCTAGTTCTCTCCCATCTCAAGACCCTCACGGCCACCCCTCCTGGACCCCCTGCAGTTTGCATACAGAGCCAACAGGTCTGTAGATGACGCCATCAACATGGCCCTACACTTCATCCTGCAGCATCTGGACTCCCCAGGAACCTACGCCAGGATCCTGTTTGTGGACTTCAGCTCTGCCTTCAACACCATCCTTCCAGACCATCTCCGAGGCAAGCTTTCCCAGATGAATGTGCCTGATCCCATCTGCCGGTGGATCACTGACTTCCTGACGGACAGGAAGCAGCATGTGAGGCTGGGAAAGAATGTCTCGGACTCTCGGACCATCAGCACCGGCTCCCCTCAGGGCTGTGTTCTTTCTCCTCTGCTCTTCTCCCTGTACACCAACTGCTGCACCTCCACCCACCAGTCTGTCAAGCTAATCAAGTTTGCAGATGACACCACCGTTATTGGGCTCAACTCGGACGGGGATGAGTCTGCCTACAGGAGGGAGGTTGAACGTCTGGTGTCTTGGTGCAGCCACAACAACCTGGTGCTGAATGCCCAGAAGACAGTGGAGATTATTGTGGACTTCAGGAAGCACACAGCCCCACTCCCCCCCATCATCTGACTGACACCCCCATCACCTCTGTGGACTCATTCCGCTTCCTGGGTACCACCATCACTCAGGACCTGAAGTGGGAGCCCACCATCACCTCCGTCATCAAGAAAGCCCAGCAGAGGATGTACTTCCTGAGGCAGCTGAAGAAATTCAACCTGCCAACACGGACGATGATGCAATTCTACACCGCAATCATCGAGTCCATCCTCACCTCCTCCATCACCGTGTGGTACGCTGGAGCCACTATCAGGGACAAACAGAGACTGCAGCGTGTTGTGCGCTCTGCTGAGAAGGTGATTGGCTGTAGACTCCCATCTCTGCAGGACCTGTACACCTCCAGGACACTGCGGCGTGCAGCTCGGATCTCAGCTGACCCTTCTCACCCTGGACACAGTCTGTTTGACCTGCTCCCCTCAGGCAGGAGGCTCCGGTCCATTCGCACCAGAACCTCTCGCCATAAGAACAGTTTCTTCCCCTCTGCTGTTGGACACATGAACAATAAACGTACGACTGTTCCCACCACTAACACATGACCCTACGCTGTGTTCACTGCATCATTCCATGTTTTGGCACTGATCACCACCTGCACTCATGTATATATCTTTCTACGTAGCACTTTTAATTCTCATTCTCATGTATATATCTCATGTATATCTCATGCATATATCTTTCTACGTAGCACTTTTAATTCTTATTCTTACTTTTATTTTTTCATGTCTATTTAAGCGCAATTTATGACAGTATGTTTGCACTGAAGCACCGCAGCAATTTCTTAATGTTGTAAACCTGCTCAACATTTGGCAATAAAACTCTTTCTGATTCTGATTCTGATATCTGGTCTTTAAGTTATGATGTATCACCCTGCTTCCGGGTCCAACGATTTTGCGTTTATTAAGGCTGTTTTGTTTTTAGCATGTTTTAATGCTTTGCATCTTGTTCTATTTAATCTGAACAAGCCCCTAAAAAAAGTAAGTGACTGTCCGCCTCTCTCGGTTTTTATTACCACTGTTCATTTTAAAGCTCATTTTTTAAAACCGTACAGTATACCTAGAGCCCAGCAGTATATTAATTAATAACCTCTATCTCAGTTTTTCACCTGACTGAAGTCTCCATTCACAGCATCCTGCCATGCAATTTCATTTGTCCCTAACCATCAGGAACCCTCATGTTAACTTTTATTGAGTGGAAAACGGTTAGCTTTAACCCTCCAGCTTCAGTGTGCCAATGTGTTTTTATCATGCTATCCATAGCTGTGTCGCTATCGATCACATTGCACATCATTATATACCAGCTAGCCCAGCTTCAGTAACCCTACTGAAAGCAGAGCTGTACGTTTTATTTTTTGTTAGAAATCCCTCAATCAGAACATGGTCTATTATTTAATCTTAGAGATATTTTGGGAGACTTCCTGCGTACCACTAGAGGGAGCCCACGTACCACCAGTGTGAGCATATCACAGTTTGAGAATGACTATTCTATGGGACACAGGACTACAGTGTAGATATAATAAAGTACTACAAATTAAGCAAAATTATTGTACACCACATTAATGGTGCAATATTTCCTTTTATCCCCATTGGCTCTGCTTTCAGATCCAATGTGCACACAAACATTTCTGCTTGTTAAAGAGCAGTACAGGCTAGTGACATCTCTACAACTTGTCCAACAACATTGTCATTACACATTCCGCCTAACCCTGTGCAAACCGTGTTAAGTGTGTATTATAGTACTGTGTGGGACAGTCAGAGTTCTGAACTGGAAAGTTGATGAAGTAGACCATCTCACTCCCATTACTCAACACGGATGCTCATGCAGCCACTTGCCAGGTTTGTGCTTCTTATTAGCTGCAGGCTCTGACACTGAGCTCAGCCTGTGTTTTCCAGTTCACGCTGTTGTGTTTGAAGAATTCCATCGCTGTGGAAGAAAAGCAGCAACTCTATTACACTCCTACATAATGCATTTCAGTGTAAACAAGAATCAGCAGGGCTACACTGACTTTAAGACCATTCAGTTCAGAAGAGCAGGAATTACAGTGTGTGTGTGTGTGTGTGTGTGTGTGTGTGTGTGTGTGTGTGTGTGTGTGTCTTTCCAAAAAATCAAGTTTTACAGGAATGCTACTATTCCAGCTTCTTATACCAAAATACTACATAGTTTGGTGAGCCATTTCATGGAAAATGAACTCTGGTAAATCATCAGATTTTGCACAGCACAGCATCTGTTTTCCTCCTAGATATTTGTAATCAACCATCCTTGACAGCTGGGGGAAGGACACCACTGTGCAACTGAAAATCTTCCAAAAAAGCATGATGTAACAAATGATTTAGAACAAAACTTTTGTCTGATTTGCTCATAAGTGCTTAATTTTGACTTTAACGAGGTAATTAAAAAGCATTTACGTCCAAATGTCAAGATTTGATTACTTACCATGAAAAATAATATCACTTAACTAAGAGAACTCTCAGATGGGTTAGTTATGAGAAAACAGTACCTTTCTTCAAGTACCTTTTGGACCACTGAGCAACAATGAATTCTGTAATTACAACAATAACACCAAAAATGTCCAAAAATGAAGATGATACTGATCAAAAACTTTTGATGCAGAGGCACTCAATATCCTTGCCATAACTTACATTGGATATTCAGAGTGTCTGTCTGTCATTCCTCTTTTGCTCTCCACATGGATTATTTATCTAATTACAATCAAAGTCTCCTCAAATGCAGGTAATTCATTAACAGAACTCAGGTGACAAACTGACTGCAAGAAGAAATCGGAAATCTTCCAACACTGAAAAAAAATGGAATCCTTTCTCTACAGCAAACTCATAAACATTAAAAGTGCAGCTGCCATTCATTTAGATGTAGACCTTAGTTTGTTATTTTGAACCATCTGAAGGTGTTTACTAAGATGGCTTCAGATTATCAGAGAGTTGCCTAGGACTTTTCTTCTGCTGGTATTTTTTTTTATAAACCAGTGGTAGAGGTAAAGCCTCCATAAATAATGAGAACTATCCATCCATCCATCTTCATCCGCTTTATCTGAGGCCGGGTCACGGGGGCAGCAGCCTAAGCAAAGAGGCCCAGACCTCCCTCTCCCCAGCCACCTCCTCCAGCTTATCCGGGGGAACACCAAGGCGTTCCCAGGCCAGCCGAGAGATATAATCTCTCCAGCGTGTCCTGGGTCTGGCCCAGGGCCTCCTCCCGGTGGGACCTGCCTGGAACACCTCACCCAGGAGGCGCTCAGGAGGCATCCTTGTCAGATGCCCAAACCACCTCAGCTGGCTCCTTTCGATGTGGAAGAGCAGCGGCTCTACTCTAAGACCCTCCCGGATGCCTGAACTCCTCACCGTATCTCTAAGGGAGAGTCCAGCCACCCATCGGAGGAAGCTCATTTCCGGCGCTTGTATCTGCGATCTCATTTTTTCGGACACTACCCACAGCTTCTGACCATAGGTGAGTGTAGGGAATAGAGCAACAGTTCTGTATTAATGGGCAGCACAGCTATGGTCCATTCTGTTCTAGTGTTTAACAAATGATTTTTCTTCATTGGGGACGCATGGCATTTTTTTGTCTAAAATTACACACAAAAACCAAAACCCCACAAAAACACTAAAGTGGCATGATAATCCAACTGTTAAGTGAGAGTGAGAGTGGGATGTTACACATCTCCAGCCCTAAATCTAAGCACTGGGTCGCCACAGGGATGCGTGCTTAGTCCACTGCTCTACCCGCTTTATACACACGACTGCACCCCCGCCCACCAGAGCAACACCATTGTAAAGTTCGCAGATGACACTACTGTGGTGGGGCTCATATCTGGGGGAGATGAGTCTGCCTACAGAGATGAGGTGGAGCGGCTGTCTTCATGGTGCAAGGATAACAACCTTCTCCTAAATACGAAAAAGACCAAAGAACTCATAATTGACTACAGAAGACACAAGACAGAAATCCAACCACTAATCATCAGCGACGACTATGTGGAGAGGGTGGCAGACTTCCGCTTCTTGGGAGTCAGCATAGAGGGAAACCTATCCTGGAGTGTGAATACCTCTGAGCTACTGAAAAAGACACAACAGAGACTGTACTTTCTGAGAGTGCTTAGGAAGAACAACATCACACAGAGACTGCTGGTGTCTTTCTACAGAGCCTCCATCGAAAGCATACTAACGTACTGCATAGGCATATGGTACGCTAGCTGCACAGTGGCTCAGAGGAAAGCACTCCAGGGAGTAATCAACGCTGCCCAAAGGACAATCGGCTGCCCTCTCCTCAAACTGAAAGACCTACACAGTTCCCGCTGCCTCAAAAGAGCCCATAACATCATAAAGGACACCTCACACCCTGGACATTCCATGTTCGAACTGCTGCCTTCAGGTAAACGGTATAGAACAACATACACAAGGACTAACAGACTCAAACACAGTTTCTACCCAATTGCAATATCATGTTTCAATGCTACTAAAAGTAGATGACTTTCATTGCCCCTGTTGTCATTTGTGCCCTTGATGTTGGAATGCTTTCAGACATGTTTTGTTGGATGCGCTAACAAATTGACTGAGTGATTGATTGTTTGAGTGATATATCAACTAGGTCGTATGTTGAGTGTCTGTATGGGGCCTTAGGCCTGGATTGCTTGGGTGTATTTACTGTATGAGAACACTGTATTTTATATGTATTTCTATCTTTTATATCATATCTATTATAGTTTTTAAGTATTTATCTTTCGTGATGTTGCACTGACCGGAGACATCTTTCAATTTCATTGTACTTGTGACAATGACAATAAAGAATATTCATATTCATTATAAACTAATATTACATGGTATAAACTAACCTACAACCAAGATGTTTTGCAAAAGCACACAAACATATTGTCCAGTAGTTAACTTATGAGAGTCCAACAAACACTTAATCATTTATAGTGTATTAGGGATATTTTTACTTTATGGTTATTCTAATGTACGTAACGTCTGCCAACTTACGTTGTCAGTATTATTATTATCATTTTTTTTAATTAATATTATTATTATTATTTTGGAGCATTTTTAAGACTTCGTTTTTTGACAGGTGCAGAAGAGAGGAGGCAGAAGAGTCAGGAAAGAGCACATGGGGATGACATGCAGTAAATGATATGGGGCAGGATCAAACTCAATCCACTGCAGCTTTTTAGCATATGGACCACCTGCTCAGTCAAGTGAAAAATAGCAGCATCTAACACACAGCTTTTAAAAAGATTTTGTTTTCCATGTCAACACAGTGGAATAAACTGCTCTATTAAAGAATTAACTTGTCAAATACACAATAAATATGGGCAAAACAGTTAAATGAGAGCAAAGCTTAAAGCCTACTTGAAATGGTGTGGTTATACAGTGGGGCAAAAAAGTATTTAGTCAGCCACCGATTGTGCAAGTTCCCCCACTTAAAATGATGACAGAGGTCAGTATTTTGCACCAGAGGTACACTGCAACTGTGAGAGACAGAATGTGAAAAAAAAATCCATGAATTCACATGGTAGGATTTGTAAAGAATTTATTCGTAAATTAGGGTGGAAAATAAGTATTTGGTCACCTCAAACAAGGAAAATCTCTGGCTCTCACAGACCTGTAAAGTCTTCTGTAAGAAGCTTTTCTGTCCCCCATTCGTTACATGTATGAATGGCACCTGTTTGAACTCATCATCTGTATAAAAGACACCTGTCCACAGCCTCAAACAGTCAGACTCCAAAAGCCAGACGTGTTCCGCTGCTGAAGCCAGTGCATGTCCAGGCCCGTCTGAAGTTTGCCAGAGAGCACATGGATGATACAGCAGAAGATTGGGAGAATGTCATGTGGTCAGATGAAACCAAAGTAGAACTTTTTGGTATAAACTCAACTCGTCGTGTTTGGAGGAAGAAGAATACTGAGTTGCATCCCAAGAACACCATACCTACTGTGAAGCATGGGGGTGGAAACATCATGCTATGGGGCTGTTTTTCTGCCAAGGGGACAGGACGACTGATCCGTGTTAAGGACAGAATGAATGGGGCCATGTATCGTGAGATTTTGAGCCAAAACCTCCTTCCATCAGTGAGAACTTTGAAGATGAAACGAGGCTGGGTCTTCCAACATGACAATGATCCAAAACACACCGCCCGGGCAACAAAGGAGTGGCTCCGTAAGAAGCATTTGAAAGTCCTGGAGTGGCCTAGCCAGTCTCCAGACCTCAACCCCATAGAAAATCTGTGGCGGGAGTTGAAAGTCCGTTTTGCTCGGCGACAGCCCCAAAACATCACTGCTCTTGAGAAGATCTGCATGGAGGAATGGGCCAAAATACTAGCTACTGTGTGTGCAAACTGGAAAAGACCTATAGTAAACATTTGACCTCTGTTATTGCCAACAAAGGTTATGTTACAAAGTATTGAGTTGTATTTTTGTTATTGACCAAATACTTATTTTCCACCCTGATTTACGAATAAATTCTTTACAAATCCTACCATGTGGATTCATGGATTTTTTTTTCACATTCTGTCTCTCACAGTTGAAGTGTACCTCTGGTGCAAATTACTGACCTCTGTCATCATTTTAGGTGGGGGAACTTGCACAATCGGTGGCTGACTAAATACTTTTTTGCCCCACTGTACGTTTACTTACACTCATCAATGGGAATGAATGTCGTGGTAATTTTGTGTTATTTCTTTTAACTGTTCTTTTTCCAGGGTGCAACTATTGTTTGAATTTATTTAGGATTTTCTCTAATCCACATGGGGTCAAAAGTATGCATACGGGATCAAATATATACCAACACTCTTTAAAATGTTTTTTAGGTTGACAAAACCAAGGTATGTTAAATTCTCATTAGTTCAATTCAATTCAATTCAATTTTATTTATATAGCACCAAATCACAACAAAAGTCGCCTCAAGGTGCTTCATAGATACAGAGAAAAACCCAACAATAAAATGACCCCCTATGAGCAAGCACTTTGGCGACAGTGGGAAGGAAAAACTCCCTTTTAACAGGAAGAAACCTCCGGCAGAACCAGGCTCAGGAAGGGGCAGCCATCTGCTGCGACCAGTTGGGGTGAGAGAAGGAAGACAGGATAAAAGACATGCTGTGGAAGAGAGACAGAGGTTAATAACAGATATGATTCAATGCAGAGAGGTCTATTAATACATAGTGAGTGAGAAAGGTGACTGGAAAGGAAAAACTCATTGCATCATGGGAATCTCCCGTCAGCCTACGTCTATTGCAGCATAACTAAGGGAGGATTCAGGGTCACCTGGTCCAGCCCTAACTATATGCTTTAGCAAAAAGGAAAGTTTTAAGCCTAATCTTAAAAGTAGAGATAGTGTCTGTCTCCTGAATCCAAACTGGAAGCTGGTTCCACAGAAGAGGGGCCTGAAAACTGAAGGCTCTCCCTCCCATTCTACTTTTAAATACTCTAGGAACAACAAGTAGGCCTGCAGAGCAAGAGCGAAGTGCTCTAATAGGGTGACATGGTACTACAAGGCCATTAAGATAAGATGGGGCCTGATTATTTAAGACCTTGTATGTGAGGAGCAGGATTTTGAATTAAATTCTGGATTTAACAGGAAGCAAATGAAGGGAAGCCAAAACAGGAGAAATATGCTCTCTCTTTCTAGTCCCTGTCAGTACTCTTGCTGCAGCATTTTGGATTAGCTGAAGGCTTTTCAGTGAGTTTTTTGGAGTAAGACAGCTAGCGGGGCCTACGCTATCTTCGGCTGCACCAGCTACAGGGGCCTGGCTAGCTACGGGTGAATGAAGGGTGCGAAGTAGAGTCTCCAATTCAGTAATCCTGGCCTCCAGAGCTGCAAATATGCTACATTTGTTACAGATATCATTACTGCTAAAGGAGGCCGAGGAGTAACTAAACATCTGACATAATGAGCAAGAACGTGCAGGAGGGACAGGTGAAGTAGCCATGGTGCTAACGAGTCGGCTACAAGCTAAGCTAAGCTAGCGAAACAGTACAGAGACAGTGAGTGAATACTTTTGCTATAAATTAGGTTGTGAATACACAGAAAGTGTGCTTCGGATGAAGCACGTGATGATTACTGACTACAATGGGTAGTCGGTAATCATTTGTTTGACTGTACTGATTGGACTGACCAATACTGAGAACAATAGGAAAGACCAAGGTCCTCAGTGATGATCTAAGGAGAAAAATTGTAGAATTATACATGTTGGAGCAACACGTTCTCACTCCCAAAGCGTAACATTTTACGCTAGGTGCCAAATTGTCAACATATTACGTTTTCGGCTACCCACCACGGTCCTAAATGACGACCTCGGAAAAATGAGGAAATATGACAACCGTATGGACTCAATCTACACATGTTCGCTCTTTTTCTTCAAATTGCTGAGAAACACGCTATTTAACATCATTAAAGTCCTGGTTAAGATCAGGAAAAAGGTTGTGGTTAGGGCTAGGGATAAGGTTAGGTTTAGGGCTGGAATACAGGGCTGGAACGTCTATTACCACGGGAGCGTCATTGCACTGGATTTCAACCATAACCATAAGAACGCCGAAGGTCTCCTTTCGCGTTCCTCAGGAACGCCGCGGGACGTGACAAAACGTCGGCATGTTACGCCTCGGGAGTGAGAACGGGCTGGTTGGGGAGGTCTCTTGGACCTTTTACTAAACAAGTGCTGATTTCAAGATCATCAGTTCAAGAGTTCAAACAGTTATTAGGATGTCTTACCACTTTGCTAAGGTCTGAAAGAAGACCCAAACTCACCCTCAGATGAGAAGGCATTGGTTAGATTGTTCAGGAACGACCACAGCTCAAGTCTGTCATGAAATGAAAACTGCTGGAACACCACTGTCACTGTCTACAGTGAAGCGAGTTTTATATTGCCACGGACTGAGGGTGTTCAGCCAAGAAAGGAACCTTGATTGACAAAATCGACACCTTCTAATTCGACAGAAATTTGCTGTTGCAGTTGCAGTTATCATCACCAAACAGCACAGCACTAAATTTAAATTATTTCAGATGGGACTAACCTTCATTTCTCGACAACCATTGGCTTTGACAACCAAAATCACAATCCCTGTGATACTTCGCACATATAATTAAATGAGGGGGGATCGTCCATGTGTGCACATGTATAAGATATCTTGAGTCTGAGTTCCTTTGCCTTCTACAATTTCTCCTCACATTAGGTTATTTACATTATTATGTAAATAACAAAATAACTTAAAGCAAAAATTGGGAAACGCTCTGGGTCTAAACAGAGCGTGTTGTGTGTGACGTCTTCTTTTGCGCATGCGGGCCGCTTCAAGGGTTCACACTAGAGCGCGTTTGCTGTCGCATTTTATTTGTAGTGTGAACAAGCAGACAAAAAAAATCAGATTTTATCAAAAAATCGGAATGAAGCATTAAGACCTGCAGTGTGAACGTAGCCTTATTGATCGGAAGATTAGTGGTTCGATCCCTGGCTCCTCCATCTGCATGTCAAGAGTGTGAGTGTAAATGTGTAAGAATGTAGTTAGGAGGCACTCAGTTAAGAGAAAGTCTGTGATTGGGT
Source organism: Maylandia zebra (assembly GCF_041146795.1). Lineage (NCBI taxonomy): Eukaryota > Metazoa > Chordata > Actinopteri > Cichliformes > Cichlidae > Maylandia > Maylandia zebra. The sequence continues at coordinate 26,135,806 of NC_135168.1, read as the reverse complement.
GAATGTGGCATGTTGTATAAAGCACTTTGAGTAATCTGGGAGAGTTGAAACACGCTATATAAGAATCAGTCCATTCACTGTCTGAACAGAGTTTTGTCATGTTACTTTTGCACTATTATGCACATGTTGTTATTACATGGCTTAATTAAGGTACACATTAGGCTGACATCTGGGGCCAAAGCTGAAATTGTTCTGGGCCAGAGCTGAAACTGTTCTAAGCCAGCACAGCAGTGTGTCTACAACTGGCCCGTGGCTGCACACAACTTACACATGGCCCACATAATAATAATAATAATGGATTGGATTTATATAGCACTTTTCAAGGCACCCAAAGCACTTTACAATGCCACTATTCATTCACTCTCACATTCACACACTGGTGGAGGCAAGCTACGGTGTAGCCACAGCTGCCCTGGGGCAGACTGACAGAAGCAAGGCTGCCATATCGCGCCATCGGCCCCTCTGGCCAACACCAGTAGGCGGTAGGGTAAAGTGTCTTGCCCAAGGACACAACGGCCAGGACAGAGAGCCCGGGGATCGAACCGGCAACCTTCCGGTTACAGATACGCTTCCCAACCCCCTAAGCCACGATCGCCCCACATACTGCAAATAATGACGGCCCTTTGGTGGCCCAGACCAGGTTTGCCAGAGATAATCCACACATGGGCCAGCAAAGCACCACCAGTGTGTCTGCAACTGGCCTTGTGCTGGCTCATATATGGGCCACCTTTGGCAAACCAGATCTGATCCACCAAAGGGCCGTCATTCTTTGCGGTATGTGGGCCATTTGTAAGCACATTGCCAGATCTGGGCCATACCAATTTTACTATGTGGGGTGGTGGGCTCCTCTCTTATTTTCTCTCATTGTCTCCCTGCTTCAGTGCAGAGGGTTTAATTTAACAAGTGCCAAAATATCAACAGAAGAACATAACTGCGCAAGAAAAATATAAAGAATAAAATATATTTATTGGGCACTTGCTAAATACATTTATTTCTATTTCCATGGAAACACAAAGATTATCCTGAGTCTTTAAGACAAGCTTCCAATTACAAATGATATTTAATATATAATACATGACATATAAATCCAGAAACAAGCACAACATGCATCAGGTGAGTGTAGGTTTTAGGTTTTAGGCTTAGTAAATGATTACTCCTTTTTTAACAGAAAAACTATGCCAAAATCTATCAGACCTCATTTGAAATGAATCTTGTAGTTTTTTTTTTGGTTTTTTTTTTTATGTCTGTTTAGTATGTGGCTAAAAGGAAACCCAGCTGTAACGCAAACCTCTAAGATTGGTGACTTGGTGTATGTTAATAGGTTAGATTCTTGAGAGCAGGTAACAGAGGCTGCAACTTTTACGAAATATTGTGATGTTTGGATTAAGTAAACAGCATAATTAACCAATTTTTCTAGAGATTTTTTTTTTTAGGTTTTCTAGAGATTCAACCTAAACATTTGGCCTAAAACTAGTCTTTGAGGAAACCAAGCACATCATTTGGGGTTCCCAAGTCAAGAGAAGAGCCTATTTTGCTTGTAAAGCTAACATGTCTGTGAGAGTGTGCATAAATACAGATGCTTCTCTCAGCGCACTCACATTTCCAGATACAGTGGCTTGCAAAAGTATTCGGCCCCCTTGAACTTTTCCACATTTTTTCACATTACAGTCACAAGAGGTTTTCTTCCAAGATTGCCCTGTATTTGGCTCCATCCATCTTCCCATCAACTCTGACCAGCTTCCCTGTCCCTGCTGAAGAGAAGCACCCCCAGAGCGTGATGCTCTCACCACCATATTTGACAGTGGGGATGGTGTGTTCAGAGTGATGTGAAGTGTTGGTTTTCTGCCACACATGGCGTTTTGCATTTTGGCCAAAAAGTTCCATTTTGGTCTCATCTGACCAGAGCACCTTCTTCCACATGTTTGCTGTGTCCCCCACATGGTTTGTCGCAAACTGCAAACTGGACTTCTTATGGTTTTCTGTTAACAATGGCTTTCTTCTTGCCACTCTTCCATAAAGGCCAACTTTGTGCAGTGCACGACTAATAGTTGTCCTATGGACAGATTCCCCTACCTGAGCTGTAGATCTCTGCAGCTCATCCAGAGTCACCATGGGCCTCTTGGCTGCATTTCTGATCAGCGCTCTCCTTTTTCGGCCTGTGAGTTTAGGAGGACGGCCTTGTCTTGGTAGGTTTACAGTTGTGCCATACTACTTCCATTTCCAAATGATCACTTGAACAGTGCTCCATGGGATGTTCAAGGCTTGGGAAATCTTTTTGTAGCCTAAGCCTGCTTTAAATTTCTCAATAACTTTATCCCTGACCTGTCTGGTGTGTTCTTTGGACTTCATGGTGTTGTTGCTCCCAATATTCTCTTAGACAACCTCTGAGGCCGTCACAGAGCAGCTGTATTTGTACTGACATTAGATTACACACAGGTGTACTCTATTTAGTCATTAGCACTCATCAGGCAATGTCTATGGGCAACTGACTGCACTCAGACCAAAGGGGGCTGAATAATTACGCACACCCAACTTTGCAGTTATATATTTGTAAAAAATGTATCATGTATGATTTTCGTTCCACTTCTCACGTGTACACCACTTTGTATTGGTCTTTCACATGGAATTCTAATAAAATTGATTCATGTTTGTGGCTGTAATGTGACAAAATGTGGAAAGGTTCAAGGGGCCGAATACTTTTGCAAGCCACTGTAGATACGGAAGCTAACATAAATATTAGTTGGCTATATCACCAAAGGTTACCAAGTTCACATTTGATTGTGCTGCAGTAAACAAAGTAGAGCTGATGCAGATGGGAATGCAGTTATGTGGTCATAAACCAAAGTACTTGTTATTAAAAATAAATAATAGCTAATAATAATAGTAGTAAGTCAAAAGAATCACCAATTTATTTGATTGTGGGACTGTGGATACACCACAGGACCATCCCCAGCTGTTTTTGGTAGCTACACAGTGATATACAAATACACATAGATAATTTTAATGTGGTTACTCTACAGACACTACTTATAACTAGGGCATAATTCCATACAACACAACAGCTGTCTATTAAACAAAGCCCCTGAACAGAAGCTTATAAAGCTGGTTTTGTCTTTGTTTAAAGGCTACTGTACTGTCCTGTTTCTGGTCTACCAAACTCCACCCATAAAACTCCCTGGTTTTACAAAATGATTATTAAGATCAGATTATTAATGTAAAGTAGAAAATGACACCCCATTTCACCTCACCTTATGTGCCCTCAGTGCAAGCCACACTGGATTTGAGTGCTTCTGCTCATAAATAAATAATTGAATGAGCTTACAGTATCATCTCTATCCAAACTTATCATCTCTTATGTATCCCTTTGTAGCCTCAGTTGGCACATTGCTGCTGACTTTACTCTTCCAAGAATTATTAAAAGGGTTTTTCTACCAAATCTCCTGCCAATTGCATAACTTCTCTCGCTCAGTCAAGGAAACTATTTCACTAGGAGCTCCCATATCAGAATACACTAATTCAAAGTTATCTAAATGACGTTTGACCAACCACAGATATTTTAGATGAGTAAACAGTCAATATCTTCTCTTACAATTTCAGCTTAGTTACGTTAACGTTAATACTGCTCACCCAGTTTAGTGTCATGCTACAGTACAGAGCTGAATATGTATGTGTACTGTGTAAGGGATGATGTTGTGGGGGATGACTGTTGGCCTTGCCTCGGTTTTATGAACCTGTCTCACACAGTGACTTTACCTGGCATTGGAACGTACGCTAGCTGCCAATTTCTGTGCTGTGTTTTGCTTGTAATCTCAATTATGTATTGTCCACTTCCTAATACATGTTTTGCTGGTCTAGTAGGGGATCACCTCTGTGGATTTGTTGGCTGAATGTGTTTATTACATTTTGTCAGCAGTTGCCAATTTAAACAAGACAGTGTGTGCACCCTTCATATAATAAGTGAAAAGACATTAGACAACAAGCTCAGAATTGGCACATTCTACACCAGCATGTGAGATGATATTCTCATATATATATATATATATATATATATATATATATATATATATATATATATATATATATATAAATACCCAGCACGCCCCTGTGGGCGGTTTATCCTTCAAGCTCGGGTCCTCTACCAGAGGCCTGGGAGCTTGAGGGTCCTGCGCAGTATCTTAGCTGTTCCCAGGACTGCGCTCTTCTGGACAGAGATCTCCGATGTTATTCCCGGGATCTGCTGGAGCCACTCGCCTAGCTTGGGAGTCACCGCACCTAGTGCTCCGATTACCACGGGGACCACCGTTACCTTCACCCTCCACATCCTCTCGAGCTCTTCTCTGAGCCCTTGGTATTTCTCCAGCTTCTCGTGTTCCCTCTTCCTGATATTGCTGTCATTCAGAACCGCTACATCGATCACTACGGCTGTCTTCTTCTGTTTATCTACCACCACTATGTCCGGTTGGTTAGCCACCACCATTTTGTCCGTCTGTATCTGGAAGTCCCACAGGATCTTAGCTCGGTCATTCTCCACCACCCTTGGGGGCATCTCCCATTTTGACCTCGGGACTTCCAGGTTATACTCGGCACAGATGTTCCTGTACACTATGCCGGCCACTTGGTTATGGCGTTCCATGTATGCCTTGCCTGCTAGCATCTTGCACCCTGCTGTTATGTGCTGGATTGTCTCTTGGGCATCTTTACACTGCCTGCACCTGGGGTCTTGCCTGGTGTGATAGACCCCAGCCTCTATGGATCTTGTACTCAGAGCTTGTTCTTGTGCTGCCATGATTAGTGCCTCTGTGCTGTCTTTCAGTCCAGCTTTGTCCAGCCACTGGTAGGATTTCTGGATATCAGCCACCTCCTCTATCTGCCGGTGGTACATACCGTGCAGGGGCCTGTCCTTCCATGATGGTTCCTCGTCTCCCTCCTCTTTCTTGGGTTTCTGCTGCCTGAGGTATTCACTGAGCACTCGGTCAGTTGGGGCCATCTTCCCAATGTATTCTTGGATGTTCGTTGTCTCATCCTGGACTGTGGTGCTGACACTCACCAGTCCCCGGCCCCCTTCCTTCCGCTTAGCGTACAGCCTCAGGGTGCTGGACTTGAGGTGAAACCCTCCATGCATGGTAAGGAGCTTTCTTGTCTTTATGTCAGTGGCTTCTATCTCCTCCTTTGGCCAGCCTATTACACCAGCAGGGTACCTGATCACGGGTAGGGCGTACGTGTTGATGGCCCGGATCTTGTTCTTGCCATTCAGCTGACTCCTCAGGACTTGCCTGACCCTCTGCAGGTACTTGGTGGTTGCAGCTTTTCTAGCGGCCTCTTCATGGTTCCCATTCGCCTGCGGGATCCCCAGGTACTTGTAACTGTCCTCTATGTCTGCAATGTTGCCTTCTGGTAGTTCAATCCCCTCAGTTCTGACTACCTTCCCTCTCTTTGTTACCATCCGACTACACTTCTCCAGTCCGAACGACATTCCAATGTCATTGCTGTATAGCCTGGTAGTGTGGATCAGTGAATTGATGTCTCGTTCACTCTTGGCATACAGCTTGATGTCATCCATGTACAGGAGGTGGCTGACAACTGCTCCGTTCCGTAGTCGGTATCCGTAGCCAGTCTTGTTAATGATCTCACTGAGGGGGTTCAGGCCTATGCAGAACAGCAGTGGGGACAGAGCATCTCCTTGGTAGATCCCGCACTTGATGGTGACTTGTGCTATGGGCTTGGAGTTGGCCTCTAGTGTTGTGAGCCACATCCCCATTGAGTTCCTGATGAAGGCTCTTAGGGTCCCATTGATCTTGTACAATTCTAGGCATTCCAGTATCCAGCTGTGGGGCATTGAGTCATAGGCCTTCTTGTAATCAATCCAGGCAGTGCACAGATTGGTCAGTCTGGTCTTGCAGTCTCGGCTGACTGTTCTGTGTCCCGCTCATGTATTGACCCATGTGCCTGTTCATCTTAGCCGATATGATGCCTGACAGGAGCTTCCATGTAGTACTGAGGCAGGTTATTGGTCGGTAGTTGGAGGGGACCGGTCCCTTCTTGGGGTCCTTGGGGATCAGGACCGTCCGACCTTCGGTTAGCCATTCCGGGTGTCTCTCGTTAACTAGCAGCTGGTTCATTTGTGCTGCCAGACGCTCGTGGAGTGCAGTCAGCTTCTTTAGCCAGTGGGCATGAACCATGTCAGGCCTTGGTGTTGCCCAACTCTTCATACTGAAGACCCTTTCTTGGATATCTACCACTGTGATGGTTACTGGACCCTGTTCAGGGAGGTCGCTGTGGTCTGCCCTCAGATCCACTAGCCACTGAGCATTGCCGTTATGGGTTGCGTCCTTCTCCCATATGCTCTTCCAGTATTGCTCCGTCTCCAGCCTTGGTGGTGCTGTTCTCTTATTGTTCCCTTGCCATTGAGAGTACACCTTTGCTGGTTCTGTGGAGAACAGCTGGTTTATTCTCCTGCCTTCTATCTCTCTGGAGTACCTCCTCAAGCAGCTGGCCAAGGCTGTGAGTCTTTGCTTGGCCAAGGCCTCAGGACAGCTTGCTCTATTTCTTATGCACCTTCTTTGTCGCACTTTTCTGCAACTCCGTTAGTTGGCTAACCTCCCTCCATGCTACTTTGATATATATATATATATATATATATATATATATATATATATATATATCAATATATCAATATATATATATATATATATATATATATATATATATATATATATATATATATAATTTTTATTTTTTTTTATTTTTTTTTTAAATTAGGGGTGCAACGATACACAAAATTCACGATTCGGTTCGGTTCGATACTTTGGTGTCACGGTTCGATATTTTTTCGATACAAAAAAAATGTTCATGCCTTTTTAATTTGTCTTTTATTAAAATTATAAATATACATTTTAACTCAAAAGTACAGTTTTTAAATTTAATGTTGCTGAAACAAAAAAGTAATAAAAAATATATATATATATATATATCTCAGGGCTTGCAAAATTTCATAATCCCTGGTGGCCCTTCGGGCAGGGACTCTTCAGTTTTTGGTAGCCCAAAATAAATTTAAGTAGCCCGAATATAAAAGAGAGCAATTCTTTGATTGATGTTTTGTTTCCTGTTTTGTTTCCTTTACAATATTATACATTAAAGTATAATATTGTAATGGAAACAAAACATTAATAAAAAAATTGTTGAAAAACAAATTACAACATTGTATAAAAATTACAATCATCAACTCAAATACTTGGTTCTAATTGAACAGAAATTTCTATGAACTTGTAAGAACTGTGTAGAACATGAATCAGTCTGTGTCAGATCCTGAATTTGAAATTTCCACTGAAGGCCATTTGCTTTTTGAAGTTTGCAAAGACTGCTAAATTTTGCCAGTGGTTCACTCTTTGCAACATAGTACGCTGTTTTAAAATGATTTTCAGGTTTATTTTTATTTTTTTATTTTGTTCTGGGAAAGATATTGCAGACTGAACAATAATGCATTTCTTGCATTTCTCATGGGTTCTAATGGGGGCCTTTCTTAAAATGACTGGTCCAGGTAACAAAGGCGTTTGTCGCCTCAGAAATCGAAGGAAAACCAACAACACACCCGGTAGAACATTATGTTTTTTACACAGGTGCACATAAGTGGTCCGCATGTGCGCATTTGCTGTGAAAATAAAAGACGCGCACCAGATAAGAAGTTGCAACGCGCATTTGCGTCCATATAAAAGGCACTGTTTTTGTCCGCTAGAGTGGGATTTTCACGGCACATTCCGCACCACATCTCTGTGCGTTCATCATTTGTTTGAAGCCAGCTCACCTCCTGGAACCACTTTTCCGAGAATACGCGCTTCTTTTGTGGTTCGGACTCCTTCTGACATTTCTTTGGAGGTGGAGGTGTCAGAGCAGTTATGAATTATATTATTATTATTGTATGTATATTTGGTGTTGCTGTCTTTCTCCCTGTTTGCGTGTGTGTATATGTGTTTCGGCGGGCGCCTTCAGGCCTGGTGGGTGTGGCCCTGCTGACGGTCTGGCCACACCCGAAGCCACACACCTGCTGCTGATCTGGCCTCGTCAGGGGGAGCTACTTAAGAGAGTCTTGGAGCTCCCACCGACGCGGGATCATTCCGTGAGACTCCATGTTAGTCATCCTGTTGAGCTGAGGTAGTGTGTGTATGCCTGTGGTTATGTGTCCTGACGGCTGCGTCTATTGTGTCCCCAGGAGAAGTGTGGAGCGCCAGATGGCAGCCAGCACGAGGAGTGCTGAGACACGGGAGCGGAGAGCACTGAGACACGGACTGGTCACAGAGAGACACGACACTGGAGTCAGGGAAAGCACGGGGATTTATTGTTGTTTTGTTCCATCACTGTAAGTAAACGTACTGCTTGTACATTGAGCACCGCGCCTGGGTCCTCCTTCCCCACACCCCCCACGGTTTGTCATGCTAAACTGTGACAGAAGGAAAACCAAAGTAATTGCTTAAAGCAGCTTGCTTCTTCGACATCTTTAAGAGTTCTAAACAAATGTCTGTCCTCCTCCAGAATATCTTATGTATGCAAACACACGTTGCTACGGAGCCCCGCAGGGGACATGGGAGAAAAAAAAAATTAGGGAGAAAAAAAAAAAATTAGGGAGAAAAAAAAAATTAAGACGGACTTTTGCGAGATCTCGCAAAACTCCAACAATGGCGGCAGCTACTTAGTTGTAATATTACTCTTTCTGGGTCACAAAATACACTTTTAAGATATTTTGAGGCGTAAATGTAGTTGTGTAAACGTCAGATACCTGCTCGGTTTACAAGACATCACATATTTGCAAAAGTGCTCCGACATTTTTGGAGATCTGACACCCACTAGCTCGAAGCTAACGGGAGGTCGAGACCTACTACAGCCGGGAGGAACACCGCTTTCCCGGCACATCGTGCCTCGACCTCCCGGTCGGCTTCGAGCTGGCGGCCACTAGCTCGAAGCTAACGGGCGGTCGAGACCTACTACAGCCGGGAGGAACACCGCTTTCCCGGCACATCGTGCCTCGACCTCCCGGTCGGCTTCGAGCTGGCGGCCTCCGAAGAATGCGGCTAAAACTTTTGCGAGATCTCGCAATACTTTTGCGAGATCTCGCAAAAGTCCGTCTTAATTATTTTTTTTTCTCCCTAATTTTTTTTTTCTCCCTAATTTTTTTTTCCTCCTGTGTCCCCTGCGGGGCTCCGTACGTTGCAACTTCTTATCTTGTGCGCGTTTTTTATTTTGACAGCAAATGTGCACCTGCGGACTACTTATGTGCAGCCCTGGTTATTTAGCTCATCATATTGCAGCCACAGAAATTCTTTTGTCCATGAAACCATTAAGCTGCACTTTCTTTTTGCCTTATAGTCTGATTTGTCATAACTTTTCCGTTTTGTGGTAAGCTTTTCTTTGGCTGTCACTTCTTCACCCTGACCTATCTTATTTGGCTCAGCAGAACTAAAATATATATCCTGCTGCTTTTACACACGCACTCACATAACGCTCAGTGATTCTCTGCGCGATCAATCTCTCACATGTTTAAGCTTGTTGCGGGAGATTTCACTTGTCATATTTGCATATTAAGCTAACAATTGATAAGAGGAATTGGTGCCCAAATTATCGTCACTCACCAATCAGTGCTGTCGCTCTCTATACACAGTTCGCGCGAAGTGAAAGCAAAAACAAGCGCAAATTCAAACGTGATTTCAATATGTCACATATTGACAGTGGCTCACCGATGCCAATGACATAATTACCCAGCTACATTTCCGAAAGAATGCAAAAGCATTGACATATATTTTTCCTTCCTATGATGGACAGGGCAGAGAGAGATTTTGGTAGCCCGACTGGAAAAAAAGCTAGCCCCGGGACGTTGGGCTAGCGATTTTGCGAGCCCCGGGACGTTGGGCTAGCGATTTTGCGAGCCCTGTATCTGATTGAGGAATCACTCATCTTTGGAAAAGAGAGTTTATTACAGATAAATGGCTCTTTCCAAAATAAAAGCTATACTATACGCTTCTTCTGGGCTATATTCTCAGCAGCATATTAAACATATCAGGTCCCCATAAGGAGAATCATGTGCTAACGGCTGTCTAAATGACTCGGGTAAAGTTTGTAGCATGCGTGCTTGTTGTTTTTGTCTGCTTCCACTTGTCATTGCACTAGGATGCTGTCGGAGTAAATGTGCAGTCATATTCGTTGTGTTCCCACTAGTGCTGTCAGCGTTAATCTCGTTGAAATGACGTTAACGCCACAACACGGCAAATCTCCGTTAACGAGCTACCGCCAATCGCCCCGTGCGTGGGGCTGGATGGCCAACGTGTTAACGAGCTAACTGCGCTAACACACTAGTTCCCAACCATGTAATTGAGCATTGCGTGGCACATCCAACATACTGTTTTACTTTAGTCCATGACGCACTTACCTTCAGGGTCATACGTCACATGAAAACCAAAATAGTTCCAAACACCACATCTGAATGAGGGTAGGGGAGGTTCAATTTGCCATGTTGCAAGAAGAGCTTAACTTCTGTCTTGCTAGCTTGCCCTGCGCTCAGTGAATCTGCGTTCGACTACTCCGCCTAGGCTGCACTGTCGAGCGCAGATCCACTGAGCGCTCAACACAGACAGCATCATCAGAAGGAAAGTTGATAAAATAAATTAAAAATTTTGTGATGTTCGGTACATATGCGTACCAAACCGAAAGCACTGTATCGAACGGTTCAATATCGATACGAGTATCGTTGCACCCTAATATATTATATATATATATATATATATATATATATATATATATATATATATATATATATATATATACACTGAACAAAAATATAAACGCAACACTTTTGTTTTTGCTCCCATTCCCCATGGGATGGACGTAGAGACCTAAAATTCATTCCAGATACACAATATAACCATCCCTCCCAAACAGTGGTCACAAATCAGTCCAAATGTGTGGTAGTGGGCACATCTGCTATATTGAGATAATCCATCCCACCTCACAGGTGTGCCACATCAGGATGCTGATCTGACATCATCAGTAGTGCACAGGTGTACCTCAGACTGCCCACAACAAAAGGCCACCCTGGAATGTGCAGTTTTTTGCGCTATTGGGGGTCTGGGGACCCAGAACCGGTCAGTATCTGGTGTGACCACCATTTGCCTCATGCAGTGCAACACATCGTCGCATGGAATCTATCAGATTGTCAATTGTGGCCTGTGGAATGTTGGTCCACTCCACTTCAATGGCTGTGCGAGGTTGTTGGATATTCGTGGGAACTGGTACACGCTGTCGTATACGCCGGTCAAGCACATCCCGAACATGCTCAATGGGTGACATGTCCGGTGAGTATGCTGGCCATGCAAGAACTGGGACATTCTCAGCTGCCATCTGCCCTGAACAATGTGAACCATGATTCATCCGTGAAGCGCACACCTCTCCAACATGCCAGACGCCATCGAATGTGAGCATTTGCCCACACAAGTCTGTTACGGCGACGAGCTGGAGTCAGGTCAAGACCCCGATGAGGACGACGGGCATGCAGTTGAGCGTCCCTGAGACGGTTTCTGACAGTTTGTGCAGAAATTGTTTGGTTGTGCAAACCAATTGTTCCAGCAGCTGTCTGGGTGGCTGGTCTCAGACGATCTTGGAGGTGAACCTGCTGGATGTGGAGGTCCTGGGCTGGTGTGGTTACACGAGGTCTGCGGTTGTGAGGCCGGTTGGATGTGCTGCCATATTCTCTGAAACGCCTGTGGAGACGGCTTATGGTTGAGAAATGAACATTCAATGCACGGGCGACAGATCTGGTTGACATTCCTGCTGTCAGCATGCCAATTGCACGCTCCCTCATTGCTTGTGGCATCTGTGGCATTTTGCTGTGAGACAAAACTGCACATTCCAGGGTGGCCTTTTGTTGTGGGCAGTCTGAGGTACACCTGTGCACTACTGATGATGTCAGATCAGCATCCTGATGTGGCACACCTGTGAGGTGGGATGGATTATCTCAATATAGCAGATGTGCCCACTACCACACATTTGGACTGATTTGTGACCACTGTTTGGGAGGGATGGTTATATTGTGTATCTGGAATGAATTTTAGGTCTCTACGTCCATCCCATGGGGAATGGGAGCAAAAACAAAAGTGTTGTGTTTATATTTTTGTTCAGTATATATATATATATATGCCCTAGAATAAAGAGCAACAGGAAGCACCCAGCACATTGCCTCCTTTGGCGTTGAGAGAGTTTAACTGAGTTTCCTCCTGTTGTTTGGGTTTTCACTCACAATCCAAGGACATGCTGGTTCATGACTCTATTGCATTATGCCTACGGCAGTCAGTCATGCACTGCCATTAAGCAGGGCTTTTTTTTTTTTCTGCCAGGAATCAGAATCAGAAAGACTTTATTTATCCCCAAGGGGTAATTAAGATGTGGAAGTGCTTTGGGTGCCTTGAAAAGCGCTATATAAATCCAATCCAATATTATTATTATTATGATGACCAATCAACTGTTAGGGCCGAGAGGGCCAGGCTGTGGGTGTGGACTCAAATGCAGACACAGAGGGAGGCAAAACGGGCGTGAACACAGTGCTTTATTTACAGTGCCTAGTGAACTTACAAAGCAGGAAACTATGAATGCTATGAACGGAGAATGCTATGAACTGTGGAAGCTATGAACTGAGAACTGTGAGGCCAAACTGTGAACATGAAACTCTGAGTGCTATGACTAGGTGCTAGATTTCATGGATGGATCCTGGGAATGGAAAAAAGGGGCAGCGGCTTGGATGGAGGTACGCAGTCAGCGTTGCAGGTTAAAGTGTCATGCGAGGAGGGGGTGTCCAAGGGGTTCCGGGTGAGGAGTGTCCAGAGAGGATCCAGAATATACTTAGAGTGATGTACTTGGAGGACGGGGCTGTGGCCCCCCCACACTCCCTAGCAGATCATTACATGGAGAAACCTTTGGAATGCAAGCATGCTGATCCACACAGGTATGCACACATGGGTATTCACAGACGCGGACTAAAGCTTTCTTGGCTGCTGCCTCAAAGCACACTGTGCGCTGTCTATCTTGCGTGCTGCACAATATCGTTTATTATTTAGTAAATATCGATATCTATGACTAGCTAGTTTATTGTGATGGTGCTTTGTTTTCTCTATTATTATGTTGCTCTTTGTTGTTTGCTGTCTCCTCTGTTTGTTTTTTTTGTTTGTTTTTTTTTTTTTTTCTCCATACAGGTGACCCAGGAGTTCTTTTTTCTTTTCTCTCTCTTCCCCCCCCCTTCTCACCGTCTCTTCTCCCCTTTGGTTTTCTTTCTTTCTCTCCCCCTCTTTCTCTCATTCATTCCCCCTGTCCTATTTATTAAAAAAAAAAAAAAAAAAAAAAAAAAAAGACAAAGGATGAACTGAAGCTCTGCCATCACGTAATGTCGCATACTGCTGTTTCTGATGTCATTTAGAAGATAAAAAAAAAAAAAAAAAAAAAAAAAAGAGTGATGTACTTGGCAGGGAGGCAGGCAGGTGTAGTCCAATGATGGAAAGGAAGCAACCAGATGACAGAACCAGCGTCCAGGCGGAGATGTGAGTAGTTTAGGTTGGGAAGCGCGACTGCCAGGTGGGTCCTATTACAAAGAAAACACGGTGAGGAGAAAAACAGTAGTTAAGGGCTCTCACAAGGGCTTGGCGGCCTAGCACTAACGTGAGTTAGCAAAAGATCTGGCAGAGGTCTGTTGTGAATGCTGGTCTTATATGCTGGTGACTTGATTGGAACCAGGTGTGGAAGCTGATTGGAGTCTCTGCCTGAAGGTGGAGCCCAGCGGAGTGGAAAAATCCGGTACTCACCCGGACCATGACATCAACAGCATTTACAATTCCACAGAAGAGCACATTCACTTGCTTTGTTGCACTCGTGGAAGTGTCATGGTAACTACTAAGTGTCAAGTCTATTTTACTGCAAGTTTATACACAGGTGACTTACTGTACCACTGAACAGCCCACATGTAGTATTGTACTGTATTTGGTTTTGTGCATATACTTAGGCTAGCTTTGTATTTCACTTGTGGTTCAGCTCTCCATTTTACTGCTGTGGGTTATGAGTGTCAGGGTGATCTGTGCTGAAATTAATTGCATCATCTTCAGTGTTTGGTACTTGAACTTAGGCAGCTTTCACTGAACCTCACATCCATTTCTTTTCAATTGCTTTTACTTCATCTGTCAAGAGATTTTTGTTTTTATATAATTTGCCAGAAACACAACTCACAGGGAAATCTAAGGCCAAAACGAGGACATTTCCCCACACCACCTCATCCATTTCACACCATTCATATGGACTTTATTGAATTAAGTGAAAGTCAAGGCTCAAGATATACTTTAGTGATTATAGACGTACTCTCAAAATGGCCAGAGATTTATCCAGTGAAAAAAGCAGATGCAATCTCAGTTGCAAAATGTCTATGTAATTATTTTATTCCAACATATGGTATCCCTTCTCTGATAAGATCAGACAATGGGACACATTTTGTCAATGATGTGTTCAGTAAGGTCTCTGAAGCACTAGGATTCAGCATAAGAAACCATTATGCTTATCACCCACAGAGTGCAGGGTTAGTAGAGAGAACTAACGGCACCATAAAACAGAGACTCAGAAAATGTATGGAAGAAACAGGAAGACCATGGCTTGAATGCATAGGCCTAGTAAAAATGTGGATGAGATTAACACAAGGCTCTCAAAAACTTACACCATTCGAGATTGTCCATGGTAGGCCTTTTCCACTACCAGTGATAAGTGAACCACTAGACAAATCTGTCAGAGAAACAACTCTGGCAGAATGGATGGCAAAACTACTAGAAAATAAGGATATTGTTTTGAACAATAAACTGCCGTGCGACGCTTCTCCAGTCTCTTGCAGGTTGAAACCAGGCGATTGGGTTCTAATACGGGTACTCCAGAGGAGAAATTGGAGCTTGCCTCGCTGGGAGGGTCCCTATCAAGTGTTATTGACTACACCGACAGCCTGTAAAATTGCAGAGAGACCATCTTGGATTCATCAGAGCCACTGCAAGAAAGTAGTGCTTTCTTGCAGTGGAGTGTAAGGGGTTTCACCAGGTATCAGTAGGTCCAGTGGCGAGGGAGGAGTACTGATTGAGCTCAGCTCGCACTCTTATTCTCTCCAGCCACTGACCAACTTTAGGCTTACTGATGCATTTGGGTGAAACCAACCTTAAGCATGAAGTGTTCTCAGGTGATGACTGGCGTCTTACAACTAGCAACGGCTCTATTCATCAGACTATCCGATCTGGAAGACGACAGAAACCCATGCACAAGCCGAGATAAGAGATGGACGCACAACAACTTCCATCTAATGGACATGATACAAGACTACATCTATCCGTGGACGAAAAATGCCTGAAACAGATAAAAATGCAAAGAGTTTAGTCTATTTAAAAGGCAGTGTGTGTGAGAGGATTATGAAATTATTGTGTGAATGATGCTATATTTTAGATCAAAAGTTAGTAGAATTACAGAGGGTTTGTAGATTTTAAATACAAAATAAGTTTGATTAGCATTCAGAAACAGAAAAGCAGCTTGAGCTGCTCTGAGCAGCTGCATGTGTGTGTGACAGGAAATGGTGTGTGTGACAGGAACTTCGCATGCCCATAAAAGGAGACTCACTGTGACAAGTGAGCACCCAGAGAGAGAGATGAGTTAGACTGGCGAGTGGAGGTTTTATGAAAAGAAATGAAAAGGATATTAATTGTATGTTTTAGTGTGTCAATACAGGTAACCGATAAAGAAAGGTGGACTTTTCTCAACCTGGAATTTTGAGTACAGCGGCAAAACCATAGATTAACATAATTGGGAGAAAACAGGCCAGATTTTGGCTTAAAATTTTACAGCTTGACCTCCCACTTGTCCCGATCCTGAGAAGAAGCTCAAAGGACAGTTAATCTCCTGATGAAGACCAACAGAACATCGTGGACTTGAAGAATTAACAGCAGGCAAAAGACAGTGCAACTGAACCATTAACCCTGACGACTGACGACACCAGCAGCAGCATGTAAGGAACCACGTGATGCAAACATGCACTGTGAATTACAGGCCGGGCAGTTGAACTGTGAAAAAGCACTGGACACTGATTGTCAGATTTGCCATGCGTGGAGTAATCTTGAAAGAGAAGACTGAAAAGATCAAAGGAGAAGAAGAAACAGACTGTGTTGTTAGAGATTTGAAGGCCACACAGGACGCTGTGAAGAGAGGGACAGGGACCAATGAGAGGTGAAGCCCAGACGAGTTCGACAGCAAGGATAGTATAATTGGGTTGAATTTGAAGTCTGAACTCAATAATGGTTTAAAGATGTTCACCAGATCATGGAGTTTTATTTTATTTTACTTTATTTTACTTTATTTTATTTTATTTTGCTTGTGTTATACCTTGTTTAATGGCTGTAATCCCATAGATGATAAGTTTATTACTCATGAAGACTTCTTTTCCTATTTGTAAGATGAAGATGAAGTGCAACTAATGATGTAATAACTGAAAATGCGAAAGACAAGTAGTTAGTTACTGATGACTAGTACATTTCAATCTCTGTTCAACAGGAGGGAATGTCAAGAGATTTTTGTTTTTATATAATTTGATCAGCTTCATAAAATGTGCTAAGTGATCTAAATGTCTATGTGACTTTTCACTTAATAACTTTTGTGCCAGCTACTGAACCACTTCCTGTTTTTCAGAGAACAGATGTAGACAGGAAACTGCAGGTTTGCAGAGCGTGCTTTTATTATGTGCTGATTTTGTTTTTTTCTGAGTGACGTTGTTATTTTTACACACACACACACACACACACACAACGTGCTGTATAAAATAAAAGTACGCAGGCAGCAGCAGCGCAGTTCGCAAGGTGCGTTCATTGCTGCCCACGCGTGTAAAAACGACTGCAGTCTCTGTGTTTTCTAACTCAGGTGTCTTAGCTGAAGAATTACAGGGTGATTTTTAGAAATCCCCTGTCATCATCCCAATTAATTCCCATTGAAAGAGGCTTTATCAGTTTTATTTTGCTCCCCATGGAGGTTACAGGCCTACTGCTGCCAAGAAAAGCACAAAACTCTTAAAATAACTTGAGCTAAATAAAATTATAAATTAAGATTTTAAACATTACTGAAACAATACTGATTTTCTATTGTTCTAAAATAAAACTCTATAATTTTCCCTTTAGTAAAATTAAACTCAGGTTATTGATTGGTGTGATCTGGTTATTGAATGCCCATGGCTCCATGGTTATGGTCAGGGATGTTCTAGGCACATGGCATAAGGCACTTGCTGCAGCTTAATCTTGTTTTATCACACATAATCTGACTGAATAAGAAAAACATGGCACTAAGATGGCAGTACAGTGGTGTTGTGATTAACACATTGCCCGACTGTGAGAAAGTCCTGGGATTAATTCCATCAGGTGACAGGGGCCTTTCTGCATGGATTTTACATGTTCTTCCTGTATTTGTGTGGGTTCTCTCTGGGTACATGTTACTGTAGGTTAATTGGTAAATTTATATTGGCTGTGAGCAAGAAAGGTTGTCTGTCTTTCTGTGTTAGCCCTGGGGCAGATTGGCTACCTGTCCAGAGTGTGCACCTCTTGCCCTGTGACAACAGGGATATGCTGCAGGCCAGCTGCAACCCTCTCAAATATCACTTGAAACCAATGTGTAATGAGAGCATGCATTTAAAAATGCTCACCATACGAGCTTAAAGGTTTAAAATGAATACATTTACTGAGAGGATGTTAGACTTGTTAAGACATATTGTATTCACGTTATACAAGTGAATATAATTTGAAGGTGTGACGTGGTTATTAAAATCAGTAAGGTAGACTTGTGCAAGCAAAAGAGGAAGCTGGGGCAGTTCAGACAACACCTGGCTGAGAGTCAGTGTTGCCTGTATTATTACAGGGTCTACCTTACAATATAAAGCACATTAAGGCGACTGATGTTGTGATTTGGCGCTGTATAAATAAAATTGAATTGAATAAAATTAAAATTGAACTGAGTCTTATGTTCAGACAGGACTAATAATAAGGCACAGTTGAACTCAATCAAGAAGCTAACAAAGGAAAAATTGTAAAAAATATCAAACAGAAACAGGAAAGGAAACAACCTTCAAAATAAAACAGAAGGTAAACTGAAAGAGGGACCAAGCTTAAACTTGTGAACACCAAACAATGATCTACAGACAAGAGAAATACAAAATGCACAGATAAAGAGAGACAAGATACAAAACTAATAATTACAGGGAGTGCAGAATTATTGGGCAAATGAGTATTTTGTCCACATCATCCTCTTCATGCATGTTGTCTTACTCCAAGCTGCATAGGCCCGAAAGCCTACTACCAATTAAGCATATTAGGTGATGTGCATCTCTGTAATGAGAAGGGGTGTGGTCTAATGACATCAACACCCTATATCAGGTGTGCATAATTATTAGGCAACGTCCTTTCCTTTGGCAAAATGGGTCAAAAGAAGGACTTGACAGGCTCAGAAAAGTCAAAAATTGTGAGATATCTTGCAGAGGGATGCAGCAGTCTCAAAATTGCAAAGCTTCTGAAGCGTGATCATCGAACAATCAAGCGTTTCATTCAAAATAGTCAACAGGGTCGCAAGAATCGTGTGGAAAAACCAAGGCGCAAAATAACTGCCCATGAACTGAGAAAAGTCAAGTGTGCAGCTGCCAAGATGCCACTTGCCACCAGTTTGGCCATATTTCAGAGCTGCAACATCACTGGAGTGCCCAAAAGCACAAGGTGTGCAATACTCAGAGACATAGCCAAGGTAAGAAAGGCTGAAAGACGACCACCACTGAACAAGACACACAAGCTGAAACGTCAAGACTGGGCCAAGAAATATCTCAAGACTGGTTTTTCTAAGGTTTTACGGACTGATGAAATGAGAGTGAGTCTTGATGGGCCAGATTGATGGGCCCGTGGCTGGATTGGTAAAGGGCAGAGAGCTCCAGTCCGACTCAGACGCCAGCAAGGTGGAGGTGGAGTACTGGTTTGGACTGGTATCATCAAAGATGAGCTTGTGGGGCCTTTTCGGGTTGAGGATGGAGTCAAGCTCAACTCCCAGTCCTACTGCCAGTTTCTGGAAGACACCTTCTTCAAGCAGTGGTACAGGAAGAAGTCTGCATTCTTCGAGAAAAACATGATTTTCATGCAGAACAATGCTCCATCACACGCGTCCAAGTACTCCACAGCGTGGCTGGCAAGAAAGGGTATAAAAGAAGAAAAACTAATGACATGGCCACCTTGTTCACCTGATCTGAACCCCATTGAGAACCTGTGGTCCATCATCAAATGTGAGATTTACAAGGAGGGAAAACAGTACACCTCTCTGAACAGTGTCTGGGAGGCTGTGGTTGCTGCTGCACGCAATGTTGATGGTGAACAGATCAAAACACTGACAGAATCCATGGATGGCAGGCTTTTGAGTGTCCTTGCAAAGAAAGGTGGCTATATTGGTCGCTGATTTGTTTTTGTTTGGTTTTTGAATGTCAGAAATGTATAGTTGTGAATGTGGAGATGTTATATTGGTTTCACTGGTAAAAATAAATAATTGAAATGGGTATATATTTGTTTTTTGTTAAGTTGCCTAATAATTATGCACAGTAATAGTCACCTGCACACACAGATATCCCCCTAAAATAGCTAAAACTAAAAACTACTTCCAAAAACATTCAGCTTTGATATTAATGAGTTTTTTGGGTTCATTGAGGACATGGTTGTTGTTCAATAATAAAATTATTCCTCAAAAATACAACTTGCCTAATAATTCTGCACTCCCTGTAAAGAGGAAATGAAAGATATGCAGAACACAAGCAACTGGCATCTGTCCTAGGTTACTTTTTATTCATTCTGATGGCTCTCCATATAAGAGCCATCAGAATGATCAATAACCAATGATCCAAGAAAAAGCAATTAATAAATCTAAGGGTTAATCCGTCCATCCTTCCATGCATCCATTTTCTGCCACTTATGCATCTCCATCTCCATACCCTTGTCTCCTTGACCATCTACTCCATACACTTTTGAGGAAGCTTACTTGACAGATATAATCCCTCCAGCAATTCCTAGGTCTGAAACTCAAACCACAGCTAACTCCTTTTGATGTGAAGGACCAGTGACTCCATTGTAAACTCCAAACGAGTGACTGAGCACCTTACCCTATCTCTTAGACTGAGCCCAGATGCGATCGAAAGAAACCGTTTTTCTTCTTCAGTGATTTTATTCTCTCAAACACCACAGCTTGTGGACAGAGGTGAGAATAGGAGCTGGTATATCGTCAGCTTTGCCTCTCTTCACAACCTACAGGTAGAGTGTCTACATCAATTGGCAGGCTGCAACAGTGTGTTGTTCATGAACTGTGATTCAGAAATAATAAGCATCTCCAAATAATTCTACAAAGTGCTGTCACACAGTGTTGCATGCCCCCATATTAGAATGTGATAAGAAAATCACAGGTTACACCGATCAAACTCTGTGATGGTTCATCGACTGGAGTTAACACTAGACGACATGGCACAGCTGGGTTTTCGGTAGCACAATTAAAATGTGGGCTTTTTTAAAACTCTAAAAGCAACTTTAAATGATTACCTTATTTCAATTCACTTGCAAACACAAACTGCTGAACCCCACGACTGACTTTCAGCAAATTTCTCTACAAGAGAATTAATAGGATGTGAAACACAATCCCCCAGATCATCGTTTGTTCAAACCTTGTGTTTGGGAGGGGCAGGTAATCTAAAAGGGAAGTGTGGCCTAAAAAAGAGCAGAGTTTATTTTACACTCATGAACTGAGAGGCTGTGGCGAAGCCAAGTATAAGGTGAATAATTACCAAAGTAGTTTTCCATGAGTCACAGTTAGAGTCCAAGAATAAAAGTATAGCTGGAAAAGGGTCCACTTTAAGCATGTTAATTTATCATTGATTACTAATTTTAATGTTTGACAATAAAACAACTTCCATCTCGTTCTTCTTCTCCCTAGTCGCTTTTTCCTTTTGCTGAGGGTCTCCACTGCATCACTTCTGATTGATTAAAAAGAAAAAAGGCTTTATTTTCACATCAAGGATAAAAAAAAAAAATGTGTCCCAGTACCATCCTTTGTGAGGGGAATGAATTTACCAACTGTTTTTCAGATGACTTCCGAGTGTGGAGTCCTGCCTTGGGTAAATGTATTCCCTTGAGGGCAAGAAATATATTTTTTATTCAAGGCCTGTTCACTTCATTTTCTGTTTTACCCCATGTAATAAATCATTATTTATTCAAGTGTCACTATGGAAACTGGTGATGCCAGACAGAAAGATGATGCAGAAGAGGCAGTGGGTATGCACTTTATGTGCATCAATGGAGTGTGTCTGTGTATGCCACTGTGTATGATTGTATAGGAACATATGTGATTATGTCTGTATATGTGTCAGCGTATCTGAAGGCTATGACTTCTGTGCATTTAGAAGCAGGGCTTCTGGCTGAAATCCCAGAACCCTGAGGGAAAGGCACCTATTGATGGATGAAAAACTCCCACAGTGCTTTGCTTCCTGTGTGCACAAACCCACTGAGTCTGCAACCTCTCAGAGCCTACACAAAAGTTTAGAGGCAGCATTGTCTCTCTTCTACTTGTGCATCTCCAATAACTTCATCTGATAGTAGTTTAAAATAGTGTCTCTGCAAAGATTCCTTTCCCCTTATTTCCTTTGTTATTGCTCTTCTTGCCATTCCTCTGAAATGCTTTTTGTTGAGCCAGCTGTCCGGGCAGTTATGCCAGCCTATGCCATGCATGTCCAACTGTTTTCCATGTGTTGACCACGACTGACGGGCTGAATCATTTCACATCCCATTTTCTGAATCATTCAACGGTGGATGCAGTTACTGATGAATGATATAAAGCTTTTGAGAGGTGAGTAAGCCTAGAAGTCCACACAAATGCCAGTCCATTTTCAAGGATATAAATGAAGAATAAAATAATGGATAACCGTCTATACCCAATCTGGCACCTTTTTTAAAAGATCCATTTTGTGCCATTACATTAACATTTATCAAGTCTCTACCAGGTCTCCAGCACATCAGTCCTGTCTAGGGTTTGGATTAGGTTCTACCTCTGTATATTGAATATACATTATTTTCATACTGATGTTTCTCATGTCATGCGCACATTGCTTAAGATTTGTCCACCATATTAAACATACTGCAAATACCAGTTGTGTATTAAAATGTGTATTCCCTGCCTGGTTGGCAGTGGCTGCTGGAGGTTGCTGGTTCTCGCTGGGTGAAATCAGTTGCAAAGAATCATGTCCACCACAAACCTTCTAGTGATTACTTTGTCTGTCATAGTTACCTGTAATGTTTCATGTTTATACATTAACATTCACCAACAGGCTGAACAGCAGTAAAACTTGAAAATGACACAAATCAGAAATGGACTGATTCTTATATAGCGCTTTTCTACTCTCCTGAAGTACTCAAAGAGCCCTATACAACATGCCACATTCACATCACAACTTTCTTTTACACTTTCCAGTGCTTCCTAATTAACATTCCGCCAGAGACATTGATGAGTACACAGACTCAGTCTGTGGATTTATCAGGAAATGCGTGGAAGATGTCGTCCCATCCAGAACAGTTAAATCCTTCCCAAATCAAAAACCCTGGATTAACGGAGATGTTCGCGCGGCACGGAACACCGCCTTTGCCTCCGAGAACACATCGGACTACAAACACGCACATTACCAACTCCGGAAGACGATCAAAGCAGCCAAACGTGAGTACAGGGACAGGGTGGAGCAACAGTTTGACAACCCTCGGAGTATGTGGCAGGGACTAAACACGATCACAGACTTTAGAGGGAAAACCAGCACACCGCAGACCACGGCCTCTCTGTGTGAGGATCTAAACGTATTCTACGCTAGATTCGACGCAGCGAACACCATGGGACCGGACAGTGTGCGCACCGCGGATGACATCAGTGCGCACACTGTGTCTGAGGAGGATGTGCGGAAGTGCTTCAGGAAGGTGAACGCGCGCAAAGCTACTGGTCCGGACGGGATTCCCGGCCGCGTCCTCAAGTCATGCGCGGCTCAGCTGGCTGGAGTGTTCACACACATCTTCAACCTTTCCCTCTCTCTGTCTGTAGTCCCAGCCTGCTTCAAAATGGCCACCATCGTCCCTGTACCCAAATCCTCCACCATCTCCTCATTGAATGACTGGCGACCTGTAGCCCTGACCCCCATCGTAAGCAAATGCTTCGAGAAGCTGGTCAGGGACTTCATCTGCTCTGCACTACCCGACTCACTGGACCCTCTACAGTTTGCATACCGCCACAACAGGTCCACTGATGATGCCATAGCCCTGACACTACACACTGCCCTGTCACACCTGGAGAAGAGAGACACGTATGTGAGAATGCTGTTTGTAGATTACAGCTCAGCATTCAATACCATCGTTCCCTCGAAGCTGGACAGGAAACTGCAGGATCTAGGACTGAGCAGCTCCCTCTGCAGCTGGATCCTTAGCTTCCTGTCTGACAGACGCCAGGTGGTCAGACTGGGCAGCATCACCTCATCCCCCATCACACTGAACACTGGTGCTCCACAGGGGTGTGTACTGAGCCCTCTCCTGTACTCACTCTACACCTATGACTACACAGCCACTAACAGCTCCAACATCATTGTGAAGTTTGCGGACGACACTACAGTGGTGGGTCTTATCACCAACGGTGATGAGACGGCTTACAGGGAGGAGGTCAGCGCCCTGACCCACTGGTGTCAAGACAACCATCTCACCCTCAACGTCGCAAAGACAAAGGAGTTGATAGTGGACTTCCGGAGGTGCAGAGAAGTACACACCCCCATCACCATCAACGGTGCTGCTGTGGAGAGAGTGAGCAGCTTCCGGTTACTTGGAGTACATCTGGCTGAGGATCTTACGTGGTCAGTACACACAAACAAAACAGTGAAGAAGGCGCAGCAGCGCCTCTTCTTTCTCAGGAGACTGAAAAGATTCGGCATGAGCCCCCGCATCCTCAGGACCTTCTATCACTGTGCCATTGAGAGCATCCTCACTGGATGCATCACCACCTGGTATGGCAACAGCACCGCCTACAACTGCAAAGCTCTCCAGCGAGTAGTGCGGTGCTCTGAACGGATAATTGGAGGTGAGCTTCCCTCCCTCCAAGACATCTACAGGAAGCGCTGCCTGAGGAAAGCGGGGAGGATCATCAAGGACTCCAGTCACCCCAGCCATAAACTGTTCAGACTGCTTCCATCAGGAAGGAGGTTCTGCAGCATCCGGTCCCGTACCAGCAGACTGAGAGACAGCTTTTTCCACCAGGCCATCGGACTGCTGAACACGTCATAGACACCTCAGCTTCACTACTGGAACTTCAACATTATGCACTCCACACTGTATATAAATGCCACTTGTTTTGCACATATTCAACTCTGTATATTTTATATATTTTATTATTATTATTATTATTTTTTTTTTTTTTTTTTTTTTACTATTTAATTTGTAAAAATGTGTATACACACACACACACACACACACACACACACACACACACGTAGGAAAATATTTAGCATACACATCCAGAAATGCATACACTATTATATATTGTACATATATTTATTAGTTTCAGGTTGGCCATTCTTGTATTTTGCTCGTTTGTGTTGTTGTGTTTGCACATCTCTGTTGCTTGTGGGGCTCGCACACAAGAATTTCACTCGCATGTGCTGTGCCAGTGTGCCTGCACATGTGATGTGACAATAAAAGTGATTTGATTTGATTTTTGATTTAAATCCATTGGGCATCTTTATTTGCCTTTATACAACAATTCTGATGGCAAAAGAACCAAACGGGACAGGCAAAAAAGGAAAAAAAAAAGAAAAAAGAACTGCTTGATTGGGGCTTTAGCAATAATTTGTCCAGTGACTGCAATCAACCTCCAGCAACCATTTACAGGCAGTCAAAAATACTTATTTTTCCCTCACTACCAAACGGATCAGTCTGAGTCTGTGTGACTGCTTTTTTTCTTTTTTTTGCTTGATCCTATATTTTCACCATGACCGTCAAAAATCAATGGCAAGTTAATGTCATGTCCTTAGCAGTCAGCTGAGGAAAAAATGTATCTAAGATCCTCGACGAAAAATATGCAACATCCTTCAGTGTTTGAAATCATCTATATTTACCATGTAGCTAAATGCAACCACAACCCAGACTCCACCCCTTGGTGGTTCACCAGCAACCGATGTTTACATGTCAAAGTACAAGATATTAGTACCAACGTATGAGCGATTAAAGACTGCTTTCTGTAAGGTACAGATCAGAACGGTCCAAATAAATACTTCTGGCAACAGTAAAACAGTACTCCTTAAAGGATACTACTCCAGTAACAAAACACTGTAAAGACACAATGATGTGCTTTCTTTTCAGAGTATGTATAAGATGCCGAAATGTTAGAGTCACAGAATAAGCCTAAATATAAAAGTATCTATTTGGAAGCTTGTTTTGCATTAGATACAGATAAGAACTAAGTAAGCAGACAGACCAGTAGCTGGACAGATATATAGATGCATTAATAGAAAGAGTAGGCGTGTGGAAGAATATAGCTGTGCAAGGCGAGAAATGTATTTATAGAAGCAGAGATGTTGGGGGAGATATGTAGGGTGCTTTCTGTGTTTGAGTGCTGTGAAAGGGCAGGAAGCTGATTGCACATTTAGCTGTGAGTGAATTCATTAAAGATGTAGTATGTGTGGTTAATACTCACCTAAACCAAACACCTGAGGAGGATCAGAAAACAAAACATCCTCATTTACCTCATTTCCTTTGTGCATATTTCTTTCTTTATTCATGATGTAATCTTAATCTTGAGACACATGTCTCATGATTAAAAGGGTTTTTTAAATGATATGGATGTCAGAGGTTATCAAGCTCTTTTCTTTTCTTTTATTTGAATTGAAAATTGAGTGTTTTGAGCATGTCATGCTTTAAATGAGGCTCATTATCAGGTTTTTACTCAGAAAAGAGAAAAGTGAGAAAGAGAGTGAGATGAAGGGGCTGGATGAGAAAGCAGCTCTGGCTGTAGAAGTTCTGTCACTATGGGAACAGGAGGGCTGCTGATAGTAGCATGATTCCTTATAGTGAAGGTATTATGCTACCAAAAACACCAGACCTGGTGGGAGGAAAATGTGATAGGCCTGAGTGAGTCTCTGCATGTGCATAAGCATTCTACAACTGTCCTTACCAAGATTCTTTGTCCTCCACTTTAGTTGAGATTAAGATCCAGTTGGTGGTACAGAGTATATTCGCATATGTCAGTTTTAACTTCTTCAGATTCACCAGGTCTCTGTAAAATCACCCTGGATAGGGGGGCTAAGCTGGGTAACAGTTAGAAGCTATTATAGTCACAGGGTAAACCTACTTTCAGAAACTAGAAGTCACCCTTTAAATCAAAACTCTTATATGAATGTTGGCTTCATAGTTTTTCTACTACAGTAGATTTCTATTTCTGTATGCCACATAGGTGAAACTTATGTGATGTACTAGAACTGTATCTAGGGAACTAGATGAATCACAGGCTGGTACAGTCATGAATCTGCCACTCTGCTATCAATCTGAGTACTGCACTTTGACACAGTTTAACAACCGAGTTCAACAATCCTCCTTCTTTGTCATTTTTTGCTTTCCATATCCCTTTAAAAAGGACAAGCTTGTTCTTGTTATCTGTCACCATCAATAGTCTATTTAATCATCAGTAGCACCATAAAAAAACAAAGATCTAAAAATCACATTAGAGTTTATCAACAATTCAACCTTTAGTTTCATAAGACCTAGTCCTTATTCCCTCTAAACAAAATAGGATGGAATGTCAACAGCAATAAATACAGAAAATAAAAAAGTACAAATAATCCCTGTGAGACTAATGATCGCTATATTGAAATCTAATAATGTGCAACGTGCTCCTCCTACACCTTTCAAGTACAGGCCCCCACACAGTCTACAGCCCCACCCAGCACAGAGGGAGACTTTTTAATCAGCTAGTCCAGTTGAATACTGTTTTCATCACTGTTGCTGTTAACCCAACAAACAACAGCAATGAAAAAAAGACACAGGCAACAACTGCATGATAAAACAAGTAGAGCATTTTATTACACACATTGAAGGACCCTGGGCTAAAGTTTCCACTGCCCTTTTTGTAGAGGGCGTCAGTGTTGACAGACCAATCTAGTTTGTCATCACAGTACACATCAAGGTGGCTGCTCCACATCAGTGTCCACACCTTTAACGTAATAAACCAAAGGGGGAGCTTTGACGCCAAATACTCAATCATCTTCTCATCTTCTTGAACATGTTTTTTAAAATCCAGAGTTGAATGGTGTTAAACACACAAAGAAAAAAACATTCCTTTTTGGACAAGGCTAGCAGCTATGTAAGGATTATGTATAAATCCTGTGGAGTCAGCCACATTAATGTTCTCCTGGTGCACAAATTGTAACAGGTCCAATGCATGCTCGACTTGCAGTCTCAGTAAGCGTAGAAGTAGCCTTTCCATTGACATCATAATATAGGAAGTGAGGGAAACGTCTCTGTAGTTTTTAATCACAGTCAGCTATTCTGCTTTGGATGCTTACACAAGACATGATGGTTTCCTCATGTACAGAACCCTCTCAAACTAAAATTCAGGGTGAAGATAGGTTCCACCAGCTGAGACATAGTCTTTATGTAGCCTGGGACTTCGCCCATCTGGGGCCAGCTCCTTTGCCAGATTGCAGGTTCCTCAACTCAGCTAACCGCATTCACAGAAAATTTAATTCAGTTCAGTTTTACAGGGAGTGAAGAATTATTAGGCAAGTTGTATTCTTGAGGAATAATTTTATTATTGAACAACAACCATGTCCTCAATGAACCCAAAAAACTCATTAATATCAAAGCTGAATGTTTTTGGAAGTAGTTTTTAGTTTGTTTTCAGTTTTAGCTATTTTAGGGGGATATCTGTGTGTGCAGGTGACTATTACTGTGCATAATTATTAGGCAACTTAACAAAAAACAAATATATACCCATTTCAATTATTTATTTTTACCAGTGAAACCAATATAACATCTCCACATTCACAAATATACATTTCTGACATTCAAAAACAAAACAAAAACAAATCAGTGACCAATATAGCCACCTTTCTTTGCAAGGACACTCAAAAGCCTGCCATCCATGGATTCTGTCAGTGTTTTGATCTGTTCACCATCAACATTGCGTGCAGCAGCAACCACAGCCTCCCAGACACTGTTCAGAGAGGTGTACTGTTTTCCCTCCTTGTAAATCTCACATTTGATGATGGACCACAGGTTCTCAATGGGATTCAGATCAGGTGAACAAGGTGGCCATGTCATTAGTTTTTCTTCTTTTATACCCTTTCTTGCCAGCCACGCTGTGGAGTACTTGGACGCGTGTGATGGAGCATTGTCCTGCATGAAAATCATGTTTTTCTTGAAGGATGCAGACTTCTTCCTGTACCACTGCTTGAAGAAGGTGTCTTCCAGAAACTGGCAGTAGGACTGGGAGTTGAGCTGGACTCCATCCTCAACCCGAAAAGGCCCCACAAGCTCATCTTTGATGATACCAGTCCAAACCAGTACTCCACCTCCACCTTGCTGGCGTCTGAGTCGGACTGGAGCTCTCTGCCCTTTACCAATCCAGCCACGGGCCCATCCATCTGGCCCATCAAGACTCACTCTCATTTCATCAGTCCATAAAACCTTAGAAAAATCAGTCTTGAGATATTTCTTGGCCCAGTCTTGACGTTTCAGCTTGTGTGTCTTGTTCAGTGGTGGTCGTCTTTCAGCCTTTCTTACCTTGGCTATGTCTCTGAGTATTGCACACCTTGTGCTTTTGGGCACTCCAGTGATGTTGCAGCTCTGAAATATGGCCAAACTGGTGGCAAGTGGCATCTTGGCAGCTGCACGCTTGACTTTTCTCAGTTCATGGGCAGTTATTTTTGCGCCTTGGTTTTTCCACACCCCTTCTCATTACAGAGATGCACATCACCTAATATGCTTAATTGGTAGTAGGCTTTCGGGCCTATACAGCTTGGAGTAAGACAACATGCATGAAGAGGATGATGTGGACAAAATACTCATTTGCCTAATAATTCTGCACTCCCTGTATTTATACAGCATGACATCATGATAACAGTTGCAGCAGTTTTGAAGGCACTTTATATTGCAAGGTGAAGATCCTACAATTTTAATAGGGAGAAGGGTAGCAGATGAAGAGATGCTGAAGTAGAAGGTGGTCCGTCTCTAGTGTTAGAGGAGCTGCTTTGTGAGGGTGGTGGTGGAGGAGAATCTGGGCCAGTGATGGTGGAAGGGAATGCCAGGTCAACCTGCTATAGAACAGGTTAAACTCATTTACCAGCTCAATATCTCCAAGAAGCTAGCTTTTCTTCCCCTTGAATTCAGTGATGATGTTCATTCAGCTCCATACCTCTTTGATGTTGCACTGCAGTTTCCTCTCCCGCTTCCTTTGATAGTCCCTTTTTGCTCGATTCACATTACTTTTCAGGTTTCGCTATGCCAACTTGAACTTTTCCCACTGACCAACCTTAAAAGGTTCCTTTTTCTCATTTAGGAGACACTTGAGGAAGCTTATGTGTGAGCTCAATAAGGAAGATCTGTAGTCAGTCGTCTGCCTGTCCTACTGGGTGTTGGGCTGCTAGTCTGTGCATTATATTGCTTTCCCATGTTATCAATATCAAAACTGACATCTTTACTCTAGTCCATTCATCCTCCAATCTACGTGGTTTAAATCTGTGGTCCCCTTCATTCTCCCTTTCAGCCTTTCACACCCATGCAAGCCACCTCCTCTCCATGTCCATCTCACCCAAGTTACTCAAATCAGCAAATGGTTCTCAATGGCACAACTATCTCCCTGAAGAAGTTTGTAGTTAGTTAAACAACCAGCAATCCTGTCAGTATCAAAACTATTGTCAACCTTCATCAGTAAATCCCAGACTGGTCCTGAAAAACTGGTCCAATTAGCCTCTGGAGCCCACTTTCTTAGGTCCAGGTCGTTATATACTACGTCAATACACAGGATTTGCACAAAGGTCTTTATACGTAAACCACATTATAATACAATTTACCAAATAATGCAAAAGTTATGCAAAATGCAAAATACCCTGGGCCTTTATGACACTGACATAAGGCACAAATCCAGGATCTGCCTTGTAGGACAGTCATCATAGTAAAGCCGGACAAGAGTGAGCTGATATCCACATAGATGAAGACCTATGACATGTAACTGCAGGCTCCATTCAAGGAGGGATGCAAACAACAATATTGGAGAACTCTCTCAGTAAAAACAGTGGGGGAAATAATTATTTGATCCCCTGCTGGGTTTGCTCTCTTACAAAAAATTAACAGTATCTAATTTTTATGGGATAAAAGCATCCTTCCATTCTCTTGCACTTATCCTTATCAGGGTTGCTGATATGCACACATATTAATAAAGGATTTTATCTCTGCCTATGTGGTTTTTAATATGCATCTGAAGCAACTCGTGGTTCAAGATCTTGCTCAAGGATACGGACTGGAGGAGTTAGTGACTGAGCCACCAACGTTCTGGTTGGTAGATAACCCACTCTACCATCTGAGCCACAGTGCCCTAAAAAGCAAACAAAAAGACTTTGCAGGCTGCTGATGACAGCACTTGCAAAGAGGGAGAAACATCAAAGAGGAGTGGGTAGGAACAGCAGCAGCTTTCTCATGCTTATATGCGATATGTTATGAATTAGCTAAGCACAACGTCTTTCCTAACCTAGGGGCTTCAGTTCTAGTGTCCCATTGTCAGTTTGGTTATTTCCATTGTTCACCTCATTAGTCAGTGAACAAACATTTGAAACATTTTCCAGATTTCTTTGAATTGTTAGAAATACAAACAATTTAAGTTGAGGTAAAATAAGCAAAATGATCAGTGGGTTGATATGTGAGGAAGAAAAGAACAGCAGAAAGCAAAAATATTAGAAATGCTGGAACACTGCTTAGTGTTGGTTGAGTCTAGAGTCAGGGGGTATGATAAAGTGGGGGACATGTACAGTGCTTTGAGCTTTTGCCTCCTTCCTGACTTTTGTCTTTATTTGTCACACTTACATGTTTCACATCATCAAACAAATTTTAATATTAAAGATGCATTTTTTTAAAACATGGTTTCATGAACAGCTTGTTGCCATGCCAAAGAATGTCAATCAGATTTAAGTCCAGACTCTGACTTGGCCACTTGCTGGTTTGTTTGAGAGCATTATCCTGCTTCATTCCCCTTTAGGATGTAGAGAGCAATTCCATCAAATATTACAAGTAGTCCTGGTATTGAAGCAGCTCCAACGATCACACTACCAACAACATGTTTGACTGTTGGTATGATCTTTATCATGAAATTTATTGACTTTGTGCCAGATATAATAGGACACAACACTTTTAAGACAATTACTCTTTCACACAAGTCCAGGTAGGTTGAGGCAGCCTTTTTACTCATATCAGTGAAATCACCATTTAAAAACTGCATTTAGTGCTCACTTGGGTTTTTTTTTTTTAACATTAAAGATTTTTTGATGATGTGAAACATGGAAGTGTAACTGTTAGGAATAAAACGATTAAATAAAGCTGTTTTTTATGATTTTTATATACACAATGCTATGCGCTCATTAAAGAGTTAGCACTCTGTGTGATGTGGGTCGAAAGCTTTATTCAGCGCTATGACTGAGGTGAATTATTGTGATGTGATGTAGAAGTGCAGAGGGCTTTACAAAACATGCTTTACACATCAGGATGCTATCTTCTGGTCCAAGGGAGTCCGAACAGAATGTCCCAAACTTAGATGATAAGTAGAATCCGTAGGCTTACAATTGCAGGATAATATTAATAATCAAGGCTAGGCAGGGAGGCATTTTCTTTTTCTGTCCTTTTTTATTTCAGGAAGAGGAATGGAGAGATGACAGTTTCACATAATTTTGTGACAAAGTCATTTTATCAAGTAATGAGAAATTAATGTATTGAGGAGAAAATTCGCAGGGAGACAGAGGGACCGCCACGTCGCTTCCGGAAGAAGATCATAATAATACGTGGGTTTTTTTTTACGTATTATTATTATCTAAAACTGTATGGCCTGCTGTAAGGGTCATCCTCTGTGTGAGGCAGATGGCTGATTTCCCATCGAGGTTTCAGCGCTGTAAACTTGTAATTTCAACTGCTGAAGCAAATTAAATCTTTTAAGCCATAGACGTTCTCCTTTACTTCCTTCAGACAAAACAAACACATCATAACATATATGAAGAAAAAAAAGAAATCAGGAAAGGGGCAAACACTTTTATCATCGGCTGACTGCTAATCATGTCCCCTCACACACCTGAATACAGATATAAGAGGAGAAAAGAAAAGAAAACTCCTGGCTAGGAGAAAGAAGAAGAAAGACATGGCCATGTCTTCTAGACTAGTTATCAATTCTTTTTCTAATCATAGCCTATTATGCATCTAATATTTGTCAGCAAGTCCACTGAAAATGATGTATTGAACTCTAAACAGTCTAAAGAAACAAGTTAACGCGACTCTGAATAAAAACGAAGACTATCAGGACAGATTTAATAACAGGTACACGACTGAATGCTACCATCTGACTCTAAAGTAAATGAAAGCATTTTATTAGTATGATCTGGTTGGATTTACTCATACATTTTACATTGTGTGAATTCCAAGAAATATTTGTTGACACTGGATATTGACCTCAATCCATTTTGATGTGACTAAGTTTTTACCTCCTTTACCGTACATATAGCATTTAGTGCTGAATAAGAAGGGGAAATGTGCTCAACCATTTGATTTATTTGCTTAACAAAGACAATACAATTTGACAGATTATATTTATACAAAACATTTATCAGTTTGGACATGGTGTATCAAATTAATGTGTCGGGTGGTTTCTTTACTACTTTCAGCATGAAGGTCTGATTCCGAGTCTCCTTCCATCAACTGATGCTGAGATTTGTTTAATGCTTATATTCTGGCAAGCACTGGTGTGGTCTCTGACTTAATCATTTGCTGACGTTGGTTCAAAACTATAAGATAGAGATATGTAAAGATCTAGAGCAATGGACAGAAAGTTTGAGACTATACTATAGAAGCTTTTTATGTTATATGTGAATTTTTTTTATTTAACAAAGGAAAGGAACTTTCTTTAAAAAAAATGACCTTCCTCTGCTATGATAAAACTTGACTTTAGTGTTCAAGTTTTTTTTTGTTGATGACAGTTTCACATAATTTTGTGTGAGTGTGTGTGTGTGTGTGTGTGTGTGTGTGTGTGTGTGTGTGTGTGTGTGTTGCATGCTATTTTATCTTAGACCGGAAGCAGAAATCCCACTCTAAGTAGAAGTGAAAAATCATGGTGCCAGTGGTTCTTCATGGAAAAAAAGAGGAGTTGACCGTAAGTCTGTTATTCATTTCAATCTTTATTTTTGTTAGGATGCCTGGGTCGTTGACCCAGGGTTTTTGAGTTTACGATATTATTTATACTTTCTAGTCTTTGGTTTCTTTTAGTTCTGTCTTATGGTTTATGTCTCTGTCTTCTTTAGTTGCTCTGTCTCCCCTATCACCTGCATCCCCTTGTCTAGTTCGCGTCTATGTGTATCTTAAGTTCTTTTATCCCCGTGTTCAGTCAGTGTTTTGTGTCTGCCCTGTTCCCACGTCTCTGTTCCCTTTGTAGTGCCTGCTTATGAGCCTGTGTCTTTGTTCAGTCTGTGTTATGCGTTTCCTGTTTTACTTTGAAGGTCTGTGTCTTATCTCAGTGTGTTCAGTTTACGCTTCTTTGGTCTCGTCAGTTCTGATTTGTCCCAGCTGTGTTTCCCTCCTGTTACCCATTCCCTGATTGCTCCCTCTGTGTATTTAAGCCCAGTGTTTCTCTGTGTCCGTGTCGCGATCTACCGTTTTCTTAGCTGTGTGTTCTGTCATTTCTCTAGTTTAAGTTTGTTTTGAGTTTTTTTTAGTTTTGTTATATTTTGAGTATTAAATTAAAGCCTTTTTTGAGTTCACGTCTGTCTCCGGAGTCTGCACCTTGGGTCCTATTCCTGCCTGCACACAGCCACACCTAACAATTTTCAGTCTATCAGTACATATAAAGGAATTTTTGACTACCCGTCATAAAAAGAGCAAAATACAAATATCCCAGAAATCTGTCCAAAACCTGTAAATATATTGTCATTTATTAGGTAAATAACAAACTCAAGAATTCAGTCACCTGGATTGGATTTCTAAAAATTAATCAAGCATTATGTTCAGCTTCTATAATGAATTTTCCGGTTCAGGGATGCAAGTAATTAGCTGCAATGTGCATCTTAGTCAAAATAATAATGCACTTTACTATTTTTCTATTTTTTTGTAAAACAGTGAATTTGAAAATTTGTTTTCCAACATTTCAGTTCAACAATAATAATTATATTTTAGCATTAAAATATCATTTAGATTACCAACCTTTCAAATATTGGTGGATTAATTGTTAGAGTAACCCTAAGGCAGGAGTTTACCAGAGCTGACAGGTCCCAACCTGCAGATGGTGCAAACATGCTCAAGAGACTATTCATTGCATTCTAACAGGATGTAAGACTCAAGCTGGGCGAGCACAGACCGAGAGGCTGAATCAAGAGATTAGTGTAGAGGAACAATTATACCACATGTGGGTTAGAATTCCCAATGGGAGACACCACCAAAGGTGGTAGAGAACAACAGGGCTAAGGTCCTGTGGAACTTAAATTTCCAGATAAACAAGCAGCAAGTTGTGATAGATGTGGCAACCCCAGTGGACAGCAACATTGGAAGAGGGGGTACAAGAGAATATAGTACAAGTTGTTGAAGGAACCACTAAATTAATGTGCAGAACCCTCAGACTCCCAAGTGTCTTGTAGAGGACCCAGGCTTGAGGAACACACACATCACACCCAGTTGTAGGGTGAGAGAGAGATTATATATAAAGCAGTGCAAAGAACTTAGTAGATATACAGG
Organism: Maylandia zebra; assembly: GCF_041146795.1. Classification (NCBI taxonomy): domain Eukaryota; kingdom Metazoa; phylum Chordata; class Actinopteri; order Cichliformes; family Cichlidae; genus Maylandia; species Maylandia zebra. Next base: position 26,100,740 of record NC_135168.1, on the reverse strand, counting down.
GTGGGCCATTTATATAGATACGGCGTAATAAAATGGGAATGGTTGGTGATATTAACCCTTTAGAGCCGATCGGAGCGGGAACGCTCTGTTATGCGTAACTATTTTTAAATCCCAGTAGCACTGCAACCACGTAAGCTAGCGCAAAAATTTTTTTTGCATATGAAACCGGAGGAGTTGTACTTACATCTGATGCCATCAGCTTGTCCTAGGTCACGGTTTCCTTCCACATAAAGCTTTGCAAAAACTGCATAAAAAGCCCTTGCAGGAACAAAAACATAATATTCCAGAAACATGCTTTACCGATCTGATCAGCTGTTCAAAACACTTCCTACGTTGGAATAGACGTCAGCGCGAACTTTTGCATTTCCGCCATTACCTGCCCGAAACCGGAAGCGACGTCATTTTCGCGGAAATGTAGTCTTTTTTGCGATCAGGGCCTCAGGGCCTATACTGCTCTTTTTAAAAGTTATCTTTGACTTTATGACTTTCTGTGTCGTTTCTGGGATGCTTAGGACTCGTATTGCACTGCTGGAAATAGTTTATTTTGATGCATATGCTGCTTTTTTGCAAATTTGCAGTATAATATTTATTTTCGTTTTTCCTGCAGTGTATAAAAATTGGTGTATTTCAAAAATAAAACTATGAAGACACTCAAAATAAATTTCCTGTGGTAGGAAACTATTTTGTGCAACTTTTTTGTATTTACAGTTTTGAGGGATAAGACTCTTAAATTTCTCTAACTACAAATATATGTTAAAAAATCAAAAACGATTTTCAATTTTTTTGTAGTTTATTGCACTTTTTTGCAATTTATGTAATTACTATGCACTTAATGAATACATATTATTAAAATCTGGGCTATAATGGTTGTATTGATGTATAGCAACTTGAAATGCTCCCAAAAATGGCTCCACAGCATGTAAAAATATAATATAAGCTCTGGCGGACTTGGTTCTATGGTAGGTCTTAAAGGGTTAAAGTCCTGTTTGTGGCACATTAGTATATGTGAGGGGGCAAACTCCTCAAGATGGGTGGTGACCATGGTGGCCATTTAGAAGTCGGCCATCTTGGATATAACTTTTATTTTTTTCAATAGGAAGAGGGCCATCTCACACATCAAACTTATTGGTAATGTCAAATCAAATCAAATCAAATCACTTTTATTGTCACATCACATGTGCAGGTACATTGGTACAGCACATGTGAGTGAAATTCTTGTGTGCGAGCTTCACAAGCAACAGAGTTGAGCAAAATACAAGAATGGCTACATCTGAAACTAATAAATATATGTACAATATATAATAGTATATGCATTTCTGGATGTGTATGCTAAATATTTTTCTACGTGTGTGTGTGTGTGTGTGTGTGTGTGTGTGTGTGTGTGTGTGTGTGTGTGTGTATGTCATAAGAAAAACAATGGTGTGCTTGGTTTCAACGTAACTGTTAGGATGCCTGGGTCGTCGACCCAGGGTTTTTGAGTTTTTGATATTATTTATACTTCCTAGTTTTTGGTTTCTTTGAGTTCTGTCTTATGGCTTATGTCTCTGTCTTCTTTAGTTGCTCTGTCTCCCCTATCACCTGCATCCCCTTGTCTAGTTCGCGTCTATGTGTATCTTAAGTTCCTATATCCCCGTGTTCAGTCAGTGTTTGTGTCTGCCCTGATCCCACGTCTCTGTTCCCTCTGTAGTGCCTGCATGTGAGTCTGTTATGTGTTTCCTGTTTTACTTTGAAGGTCTCTGTCTTAGTGTGTTCAGTTTACGCTTCCTTTTGTCTCGTCAGTCCTGATTTGTCCCAGCTGTGTTTCCCTCCTGTTACCCATTCCCTGATTGCTCCCTCTGTGTATTTAACACCAGTGTTTCTCTGTGTCCGTGTCGCGATCTACCGTTTTCTTAGCTGTGTGTTCTGTAATTTCTCCAGTTTAAGTTTGTTTTGAGTTTTTCAGTTATGTTATATTTTTGAGTACCTAATTAAAGCCTTTTTGAGTTCACGTCCGTCTCTGGAGTCTGCACCTTGGGTCCTATTCCTGCCTGCACACAGCCCCACCTAACAGAAGATCGCGACCATACTATGGACCCAGCAGACTTTGAACTCCAGGAGCGACGCCGAGCAGCCTTTGCCCAGCTGGAGGAGGAACTCCGCTGGAAGCCATGGCTCACCCCTGACGTCGGGCGCATTTTCCATGGCACTCGGCTGGCTCTCGGCGGTCCCCGGAGCTGCCAGAAGTCTCCACCTGTTGCTCCGCTAGCACGCAAGATGCGGCCGTTTCAGTTGGGAGTCCTCCGCGTGGCTTCAGGCACTCACGCTCCGGCCTCAGCGTCACCATTCTGTGCACCGGAGGCTCAGTTGCTCACGCCGCCAGCTACCTCTGCCCGAAGGAAACGGCGCTCATGTCGCCGTCATATGGACACGTCTGAGCAACCTCAGGTGGTGAGTCAAAAGGACTACACTTTCCAAACTCCACCTGAGCCGTTGAACAGTAAAGACTATGAACTCACCTCAGACACTTTTGGGATTTCTTTTCTCGACGAGGCTTTGGATTGGGAGGCCAGTTTTGGTTTGAATCTTCCCACGCTAGTTCATCGCAATAAGCATTTGTCTGAGATTTTTAGTTTGAGGTCTGCTCGTTGGGGTGGGAACAAATTAAAACCTGAGTTTGCCGAGTCTGTTTTTTCTGAGACTGTGAACACTGCTAAATCTAAGACTGTACAGACTGTTAAACGTGGTGGGGAAGGGTCGTCACCTGTTTTTGATGAGCCAGTTTTCAGTGAGCCTGCTCCTTTGCCTTCCGGTGCTCCTTTGCCCAGGGCAACTGCGGTCCAGCCATCTCCTGCACCTGTATCAGTTCCTCAGGTGAGGGGGGCTAGGGCCCAGTTTGTCCCTGCTCCAGTTTCCAGGCCAGCTGAGGCTCCGCTAGTCTCTGCGCCCGTGCCTATTCCGCGGGTGGGAGCGGCTACTGCCCAGCAGGCCACTGCACCGGTTTCTGTCCTCGCTGGAGGCTCGGGTGAGCCCGTCCAGCAGTTTTCCGTAGGCTCTGAAGACATAGCTCAGCTTAGTGCTCATCCACCACCTCACCCACCATTACTACCATCTTTACAACAGTCGATACATATTAGACTTCTCTCCATAGCTCAGACATTAGCTCACCTATCGGCTCAGTCACCCGTCTCCGCTGGAGGGTCCGAGGGGCCCGTTCAGCCACCCGTCTCCGCTGGAGGGTCCGAGGGGCCCGTTCAGCCACCCGTCTCCGCTGGAGGGTCCGAGGGGCCCGTTCAGCCACCCGTCTCCGCTGGAGGGTCCGAGGAATCGCTTCAGCCGTCTCTTCCCGCTGGAGGATCCGAGGGGCCCGTTCAGCCACCCGTCTCCGCTGGAGGGTCCGAGGGGCCCGTTCAGCCACCCGTCTCCGCTGGAGGGTCCGAGGAATCGCTTCAGCCACCCGTCTCCGCTGGAGGGTCCGAGGAATCGCTTCAGCCGTCTCTTCCTGCTGGAGGATCCGAGGGGCCCGTTCAGCCACCCGTCTCCGCTGGAGGGTCCGAGGGGCCCGTTCAGCCTCGTGCCTCGTCAGCTGGGGGTCCGGGAGGACCCAGCCAGCACGTCCTAGTGTCTGCTGATGGTTCTGGCGAGGCCGTTCAGCCACCACCGGCTCCACCGCCTGGTCCGGCCTCCGAGTCTGCAGTTCCGTCTGGTCCGGCCTCCGAGTCTGCAGTTCCGTCTGGTCCGGCCTCCGAGTCTGCAGCTCCGCCTGGTCCTGCGTCTGCAGCTCCGCCTGGTCCTGCGTCTGCAGCTCCGCCTGGTCCTGCATCTGCAGCTCCACCTGGTCCTGCATCTGCAGCTCCGCCTGGTCAGGCCCCCGAGTCTGCAGCTCTCCCTGATCCGACCTCAGCCTCTGTAGCTCGGCCTGCACGTCCTGTCCGGCCTGCACGTCCTGTCCGGCCTGCACGTCCTGTCCGGCCTGCTCGTCCTGTCCGGCCTGCTCATCCTGCACGTCCTGTCCGGCCGATGACTGGACGTCATTGCCGTCATGGACGGCCCCCTGAACTACGTCACCGTCGGTGCCTCCCGCCCGGCCGGCCTCCTGATCTGCTCTGTCGCCGTCGGTGCCTCCCGCCCGGCCGGCCTCCTGATCTGCTCGGTCGCCGTCGGTGCCTCCCGCCCGGCCGGCCTCCTGATCTGCTCTGTCGCCGTCGGTGCCTCCTGCCTGGCCGGCCTCCTGAACTGCCCGGGTTTGGACTATCGTGCTGTCAGCCTCCGGGCCGGCCCCCGGAACTTTTTTGAGACTATTGCCTGGGCCTCTGCGCTTTTCGTGAGCTCTTTTGTTTGTTTGCTTTTGGACTATGCCTGGGCCTTGTTGCTGTTGTTTTGGACTTTGTTTCTGTGTTTTGTTCTGTTGCTTTCCGGGCTCCAGTGTTTGCACTTTTTTTTTTTTTTTTTTTTTTTTGTTTTGTTTTGTTTCTGGCTCCTTGTTTGGTTTGTTTCGAGCCCTCCATCCTGTTTCCCCCGCCGCCCACCCTGGTTGGGTTGTTTTTGTTTTTGTTTTTTTTATTTTGATGTTTTGGTTTGGGCTGTCTGGAAGCCAGCCCTTAAGGGGGGGGTACTGTTAGGATGCCTGGGTCGTCGACCCAGGGTTTTTGAGTTTTTGATATTATTTATACTTCCTAGTTTTTGGTTTCTTTGAGTTCTGTCTTATGGCTTATGTCTCTGTCTTCTTTAGTTGCTCTGTCTCCCCTATCACCTGCATCCCCTTGTCTAGTTCGCGTCTATGTGTATCTTAAGTTCCTATATCCCCGTGTTCAGTCAGTGTTTGTGTCTGCCCTGATCCCACGTCTCTGTTCCCTCTGTAGTGCCTGCATGTGAGTCTGTTATGTGTTTCCTGTTTTACTTTGAAGGTCTCTGTCTTAGTGTGTTCAGTTTACGCTTCCTTTTGTCTCGTCAGTCCTGATTTGTCCCAGCTGTGTTTCCCTCCTGTTACCCATTCCCTGATTGCTCCCTCTGTGTATTTAACACCAGTGTTTCTCTGTGTCCGTGTCGCGATCTACCGTTTTCTTAGCTGTGTGTTCTGTAATTTCTCCAGTTTAAGTTTGTTTTGAGTTTTTCAGTTATGTTATATTTTTGAGTACCTTATTAAAGCCTTTTTGAGTTCACGTCCGTCTCCGGAGTCTGCACCTTGGGTCCTATTCCTGCCTGCACACAGCCACACCTAACAGTAACTTTATTCTTTCATGAGTTATTTACAAGTTTCTGACCACTTTTAAATTGTGTTCAATGTGCTGCCCATTGTGTTGGATTGTCAATGCAACCCTCTTCTCCCACTCTTCACACACTGATAGCAACACCACAGGAGAAATGCCAGCACAGGCATCCAGTATCCGTAGTTTCAGGTGCTGCACATCTTGTATCTTCACACCATAGACAATTGCCTTCAGATGACCCCAAAGATAAAAGTCTAAGGGGGTCAGATCGGGAGACCTTGGGGGCCATTCAACTGGCCCACGATGACCAATCCACTTTCCAGGAAACTGTTCATCTAGGAATGCTCAGACCTGGCACCTATAATGTGGTGGTGCACCATCTTGCTGGAAAAACTCAGGGAACGTGCCAGCTTCAGTGCATAAAGAGGGAAACACATCATCATGTAGCAATTTCCAATATCCAGTGGCCTTGAGGTTTCCATTGATGAAGAATGGACCCACTATCGTTGTACCCCAAACCATCACTTTTGTTGTTCCAACAGTCTTGGAGGGATCTATCCAATGTGGGTTAGTGTCAGACCAATAGTGGTGGTTTTGTTTGTTAACTTCACCATTCACATAAAAGTTTGCCTCATCACTGAACAAAATCTTCTGTGTGAACTGAGGGTCCTGTTCCAATGTTTGTTTTGCCCATTTTGCAAATTCTGTGCACCGATCTGGGTCATCCTTGTTGAGATGCTGCATAGCTGGAGTTTGTAAGGGTGCCATTTGTGAGTAGCTAATATCCGCCGAATGGATGTTCGACTAATGCCACTCTCCAGTGACATGCGGCGAGTGCTACGCTGTGGGCTCTTGCTGAATGAAGCTAGGACAGCCACTGATGTTTCTTCATTAGTGACAGTTTTCTTGCGTCCACATTTTGGCAAATCCAACACTGAACCAGTTTCACAAAACTTAGCAAGCAGTTTGCTAACTGTAGCATGGGAGATGGGTGGTCTCGTAGGGTGTCTTGCATTGAAATCTGCTGCAATGACCCGGTTACTGCGTTCACCAGATATCAACACAATTTCGATCCGCTCCTCACACGTGAACCTCTTTGACATGTCAATGGCTGTGAACAAAGAGAAACTTGTATATAACTCATGAAAGAATAAAGTTACGTTGAAACCAAGCACACCATTGTTTTTCTTGTGACATTACCAATAAGTTTGATGTGTCACATGGCCCTCTTTCTATTGAAAAAACAAAAGTTGTATCCAAGATGGCCGACTTCATGGTCACCACCCATCTTGAGGAGTTTGCCCCCTCACACATACTAATGTGCCACAAACAGGACTTTAATATTGTTAGATATTTTAGTATTATGGGAGCATGTACTGAATACCTTTTTTGATGATATTATACAAAGGACCCTGTTTCTGCAATGCCCTTTGTTTGAACCTCATGTCCTCTTGCTGTGACCCCCACGGGCGACTTCCTTTGGCCTGCTGGTCTGGAAAATCCAACAGTTCATCTATATGTAAAGAAGGCACTTAAACTGGAACAGGCATAGCTGCGTCGATCCTGCCGTGGTACAATAGGACAGTGCATTCCTCGAGTGCACATCAAGTTTGTAGCCTGCTAAAGATCACACACCATTGATTATGTGCCTCTAGGTATATATGGTTAAACATTTCCTAATGCAAATAACTACATGCAGTATTCTACCATGTGCAAACTTATATCACTAAAGGATTCTAAATGTCTAGTGTTTAATGGACCTGTATAGAAGGCCCCTTTCAGAGCTAGGGGGAACTTCCTTATATGGTTGTAACTTGTAACTTGAAAACACGAACCCTTCTGCCTATAAAAACCCTGCACAAAAGAATAAACCTTTGAGTTGATTTTGGGAAAGCAACCTGAACAGTCTCTGTATCACTTTGTTCTCCTAACTTCTCCCGACGTCGTAACTAACCCGCTGACGGTATATTGCTGAGTGTTGCTTGAGAATATATTGCTGAGTGTTACTTAAGAACAATTTTAAATCTTATAGAGTAAGGACAAAACCACGCCTCGGAGAAACCCGGTCCACGGACCAGACCCGGGACGGAGTTTCTTTCAAATATCACCAACCATTCCCATTTTATTACGGTGTCCATATAAATGGCCCACCCTGTACATTAGTGGGGTCAAGCTTCTGACTGATTTTACCTTTCTGGTCGAATTTTAGGTGGACTGACTTTTGATCTAAAGTTGAATGGAGCAAATCCACACTCTCAGTGCAAGTTTTAGTGTAAGCAGATAGCTTTTCTAACAGAGGAAAGACTTCAAAGACTGATTTATTTATTTATTCATTCTGTTTGGTCCTAGCTGGATACCCAATATCTGTAGCTTATGCCACTTCAATGTAATCTAGTCAAGCAGATTCAGAGCTAAAGCACATTTTACATTTGCCATAACATAAATGTCCCTGAATCACCACATTACCTTGGAATGCTTTGTGCAGAACTCTGGCGCTCCTGTATATTTTATAACTTGACAAAACTCAGTTTGCAATTGTGTGCTGGAAATGGGTACTTCAAAAGAGTGCTTCCTGAAGTGAGGTCCTGGGAAGCCAACAGGGGTTATTTTGCAGATTATGGATCACACAGACTATTAAAAAGCACAAAAGATGTACTACTCAGCAAATGAAAGAAGCAGCACTTTCTGCTCTGAGAGCAGAGAAAAAGTGATACAGCTTTGCTTTCCGAGAACAGCGACTATAAGGAGGATTACACGGATGAATGATTACTGTGATCATCCAATAGCAACTCTATCATGAGCTTCTCTTATATTAAGAAAGTATCAAAACTGTCAAACTGAGAGAGCTCCATAATGTTACTGTGACTACAATACAGTATAGTGTGTTTGGGAACTCGGGCCGCAAAGAATGTAGATAAAAAACAGTTTTCAGTACGAAGAAGTTCAGATAAATAATAAACCACTCCTGAAAAAAGCCAGCTGGATTTCTACTGAATGATTTCTTAGTAGTTGTCATGAAAAATATTTACTGGTGGAATATTCAGTTTTACATATCCAGAAGTCACTATGTGACCAACTCTCAACTCATTTTAGTGATACTTGGACAAGTGGGGTCCACATTGTGCTGCATTTTGTACTACTGCTGCATTGTTCAGGTCATTCAAATGGAGTTCAATTGGAGCGCTTTAACATCTGAAATAGAACAAAACAGTGACTAGAGCAGGGGTGTCAAACTCATTTTGGTCTGGGGGCCGCATACAGCTTAATCTGATCTCAAGGGGGCCAGACCAGTAAACTCATTCCAAAATTATATAGAACTAACAGTAAGTCCACTTTTTTTCTTTGTATTAGTGCAAAGAAGAAATAAATTATAAAACTCTTTACATTAAATTAATTGTCCTTTTACACTTTTACTCAGTTTAACATTTATTTAAGTGCCATTATACAGTACATAAAAATCTGATCACTGTGATTGTACAATGTTTTAAAACACTTAGTCAACAAACAGTTTTGTGGAACTTAAAAACACTGCCTTGCATGTTAAAATACATCAAACACATCTAAATTTAGAAATGAATGAATTTAAAATCCATTTTCCAAATCTAGGAAGCAATTCTGAACACATAAATTGAGGCCACACACTTGAAATCTTAAGTGGTAGCTGTTTTAAACAGACATTTGATGAAGTAAATTTGGCCCCTTCCTTGTTAATGCATAAAATGTAAACAAAACAAAAAACCTCACATAGATAACATATGTGGCATGCATAAGACATAATCTTTTACTTAACAATAGTCTTCTCTTGTAAATCTGTTTCTGACTACCACTGACTTTCACAGCAATTACTAGAGCAAATATTCACATTTGTTTATTTCATAGTGCAATGTTCAAAGCAGCATTCCATAGAATTTAGTCTTGCTCAGTATTTGCCCCTGAAACTTGGCATCTTTTAGCCTGCACAAGTGCATCAATATCAGGCATCATATCCTGAGTAGCAGCCAGTTTCAGAATCTCATTTAAGTGCTTATGTGTGAGCTTTGAGCGTAGCTTTGTTTTATTAATGGTCATGAGTGAGAAAACTTGCTCACAAAGGTAGGTAGTCCGAAACATGGACAACATTTTTGCAGCCATTGCTGTCAATTTAGGATAGCGTGGTAGGAGATACTTGTAAAATGTGTCCAAGCCCACAGAGGCAAATTTGTCCTTCAATTCTACATCACAGTGCAAATCAATGATTTCAAGTTGCATGTCAACAGGCACATCAGAAGCTCTGACTGTGAATGGTGAGTGAAAAACTGCGAATTCTGTCTCAAGTTCGCTAATGACCTGAAATCGTTTCTCAAATTCCCTCAGCAACCCTGAAATCTTGTCTTTGTACTGTTTCACGTCAGGATTAACATTTGCTGCGCACACATCTCGGAGACAGGGAAAATGAGCAGGGTCTCTGCTTGCTATCTGCGTCTCCCATAACGTGAGCTTTAACTTGAATGCATGTATGCTGTCATAATACTGTGTTACAATTTTTTTGCGTCCCTGCAACATTCTGTTCAGATTATTCAAGTGCTCTGTTATATCAACCATAAATGCAAGGTCCTGCAGCCAAAGTGGGCACTGTAATTCCTTAACAGGTTTTCCTTTTTTCTCCATAAATTGTCCGATTTCCCCACGTAGATCAAAGAAGTGCTTCAGCACAGCACCTCTGCTTAACCATCTTACCTCAGTGTGGTATGGCAGACCATGGGTAATGTTACAGTCACTGAGAAGGCTGTCAAACTGACGATGATTGAGACCTCTGGCTCGGATGAAATTAACAGTTCGGACAACCACCTCCATGACGTGATCCATTTTTAAGGACTTGCAGCATAATGCCTCCTGATGCAAAATGCAATGAAATGTCCAAAAATCACCCCCTCTATTTGCGGCTTGTACTTTCTCTCTGAACTTGGTCACAGCACCTGCTTTTTTCCCGATCATTGATGGCGCACCATCAGTGGCCAGGCTTACGGCGCGGGACCAGTCCTGTCCAGTGCTCCAACTACGGAGCGGAAAATGTCCTCAGCTGTTGTGGTGTCGGTCATAGGCACCAACTCGAGAAACTCCTCTGTGACAGTCAAAGTATCATCAACTCCACGAATGAATATGGCCAGTTGAGCGACGTCTGTAATATCAGTACTCTCATCAATTGCAACAGTAAATGCCAGAAATGACTCCACTTTGCGTTTCAGTTGGCTGTCCAAATCTGCCGATTGTTCCGAAATCCTGTTTGCCACGGTATTTCTCGTCAAGCTAATATTGGGAAAAGCTTGTCACTTCAAAGACACACAATTTCAGCAGCCTTCAGCATGCAGTTTTTGACGAACTCCCCCTCAGAGTACAGCTTTGATGCTAATGCTACTTGGCTAGCAATTACGTTGCTGGCTTTCACCGCAGCATCACTGACATCTCGGCTCCGGGTGAAAACAGATTGCTGTTTCCTCAGACCAACCAACATTTCATTTACCTTCTGTTTTCTCAGTTCTCTGTGCAAGCTGTTGTATTTTTCACCATGTTGAGTTTCATAGTGGCGCCGAATATTGTACTCCTTAAGCACCGAAACTTGCCGCATGCACACTAGGCACACGGGTTTCCCATTCACCTCCGTGAACATATAGAAAGAAGTCCATTTTTCTTGAAAAATCCGACACTCTGTGTCCACTTTTCTCTTTTTTGACAAAGACATTTTGCTGATGAGGGTGCCCGTTCCAAGAGAAAAAGCGGGTAAAGCGATTGAACTGACTAAAACACAACGCCCCTAGCGAACAACATAGGAACTGCAGATTTTAAAGAAAATGAAGTTTATTCTTTTTTTTTTTAATAATGCAAATTTATCCCCGGGTGGACTAAACCCCCTGGCGGGCCGGTCCAGGCCCGCGGGGCGTATGTTTGACACTCCTGGACTAGAGCCAAAAGTACTGTTCTTGGATGTGTAACCATCCAAGAACAGAGGAAGTGCAGAGAAGCTCTTTGCTGATGGGGCAAGAAGCCCTATTAATGTCGGTTAAACATTTGGAAAGGGTGTATTTCAGACCAAATCATGACTTTTTCCCCCCTAACCCTAAATCCCAATTTAAAGTCTAAACTCAATGTTGTAATGAAATGCCTAAACCACACCATGTAATTTAATGTCTTAATCTGGCCATTCCCAACCACATATTTTAATGTTTATTGGCTAACCAAATCAGACAGCTATACAAAATACAATCAAATTTTACAGTCAAACTGTAAAATTTGCAGATTTTTTTATTTTATTTTACCTATATAATGTATATAATTCACTCACTTATTGCACATAATGTCCTCCTTGTATACATTCACTCAGTGTATATGATGTTCTCTCTGTTTTTGCATAGTTGAGGAGCATGTAGGTCACCTTTCACTGCATGTTGTTCTTGTATAACTATGCACGTGACAAATAAAGAATTTTGAATCTTGAATCAAAATGCACAACAATATCTCTGTGCACCAGCTTAACAGGTAGCACTTGTGTTAAAGCATGTTTTGTATGCACGGGCATCTCTTTAGCCATTGCAGTTCAAGGCAGCAATGCATCAGCAAACACAAAACCATAATTCTGCAACAGATAAGAGACGCAAGATTTCTCAACTGGGTATGCATGGTCTGATTTTTTTTTCTTTTTTAATATACTAAAACTGTCTAAGACAACGCAGGGAACTAAAGAGAGCTCTCTAGTGTTTCATGTATAAGGACACAAGGCTTTGTGTCCTTATCCAAGAAACTTATACAAGAAACACAGAGAATTCAGATTTTCCCAGCAGGAAATGAATCAATTTTTAGGTTACAGAGAATCTTTGTATGGAACGCCAGGACTGCCATAATGAATTAATTGAATACACCATTAAATAATTAATTAAATGTGTCAATAATTAATTAAAATTGGAATTAATTAATTAAATAAATAGTTATGACACATGTAATTAATTATTGACACATTTAATTAATTATTTATGTATTTCACATTTTAATTAATTATTGACACATTTAATTAATTAATTATTGACACATTTAATTAATTATTTATGTATTTCACATTTTAATTAATTATTGACACATTTAATTAATTATTGACACATTTAATTAATTATTTAATGATATATTTATTTATTTCATTTTGGCAGTCCTGGCGCCTGGCTCTCATCATGAAATAATTTTATCTGTCAGCCTCACCCATCAAACTCAGGGGGCGGGGTTAACGCTGCCCATGCAGCTTCTCTAACATTTGATTGGTTGCCGTGCAAAGTAAGTCAAAACAGGTCGATCCTAGATAATCGATTGCTTGTGTAGACTTGGGGCAGCGAGGTATCCCAGAATGCAGATCAAATCACAGGCAGCAATGGTGGTGGTGTAGTTTTAAAATACCCCGTTTTTCTGTCACCAGCTACACTTTTAACAGTGTTTTAGCCGCGAATGTCGCGGCGTATGTCTGGTCAGGTTGTCAACATAGAACATGTTTGCAAAAGTGTTCAGATGTTTTCAGAGATTTCACTAGCTCTGCTAACAATTAGCATGCAGAGTGCACCCAGGGGGTTACGTTAACCGGTTTGTTTACATATTCCACTCTCCGTGTTCCACATGTTGCATTCGCAGATTCTCATTTTCACCCAACGATCGTCTCTTTCCGCCTGGTCTTGTGTCTCTGTGCTTCTGTAACATAAAGAACGAGCTGACATTTTTCTCACGAAACCAGCGATCAGCTCAACAGACCCTCAGTTTACCTGCATGCATCCTCCTCCTCATCTGTCAGCTGTTTAACACCTGCTGCTAATTCAAGAAACATGCCTACGTTACCTGGTGATAGTCACAGTTTAACTGGGCAGCCGGTGCTCGATATAAAGCAATGTCAGCGCATTTTTCTGCACAAGATAAGTAAATATAGTGTTTTCCCCGAGCGCAGAGCTACTGGAGCTTGTTTCCTTACAGAGCACTTTATAGGCGAACAGCTTCATCAGCGGCTGATGTCCAATCACCGGCACACAGCTTTGAAACCTCAGCTGAGTTTTAGCTCTCAGTGGTTAAACGCTGGACTTCATTCACTCAGGTTCTGTCTGTCGGGTCACGTTTACTTCGCTGTTTTATTTACAACTGAGCAAATCGGTTTGGCTGAGGTTAAAGTTATGTTTCATAACTGCATAGTTTCACAGACGTTTAATGGTTCACTGGCACATGTGTTAGACTGAACTATCATCTAAATATCATCTGTTTTTTAATAGTTATTCAACTGTATTCTAAGCACCAGCTGTCTGTTAGAATGTGATTTTTTTTCTCTCTCTGTTGGCAGAGGTATAAAAATGCGCAGGAAATTCTGACGTGCATGGCGAACTTCACTGACGATATTTAGGGAGGAATAAACACACATCAAACATAAATGAACCATTTGCCTGTCTCCATAATTGAGAGCATTTTCTCTTCTTATGTCAACACTCTCTCTCTCTCTCTCTCGTTTTTTTTTTTTTTTTTTTTTGGCTTTTTCGGTCATGTTATGTTTATCTGTCAAAGGCTTGTTACAAACTATGAAACACATCGTGCAGACTTCTGGATGTTAGAAGAAAACTATTACTGCTCATGAAGGAGACTAAAGGCAGGAAGGTGTCCTTTAAAACTAAACATGTTAATAGGACCTCCCTATTTATATCATAGTTTATGATATAGCACGTGTATTTCAGTAATAGCCTGCTGATTTCAGTGTAGTGAACAGTCTCACAGCTCACGTAGGCGATATCTGTGATACTCCTTAACTATAATTTATCCAAGTTAACTTCAGTTAACCATTCAGACAGTTCTTTTGCAATGAAAAACATAAACACCCATGCTGCCGGTAGGTTTCCTCAGTGCCAGCTGTTAACATTATAGCTGCTTATGCAGTAACCATGGTAACCACGGACTCTGAGCGGCTCGATCGACGGAGGTCAGACAACAATTTTACATGTATGATCTTAAAACAGGACACAGCCACTATACGTGCTGGCTTCATATCAAATGTGAAGGCAGACTAAGTCCATGTTTGACGTTTTTTATATCTAATCTTCCTTTTCAAACATTTAAACAGCAGCGGGTCTGCAGCTGAGGGAATACAAACTCAAATTGTCAGAACAGGTTTGCTCGTTTCTTGGATTCATTTGGTGATTTATTAAATGTATAACTGTTATTCTAATCTGCTGCTGAGTCTCTTACACTTTTCTTTATGCTGTATATTTTCATGTCTCTGGAATAGTTGGCAGTTAGATAGTCAGCTGGGAAACTTTGTGTTAACTCATGGAGCTGAGGATATCGTGGATATGCTGACCTCGCTCCGTGGTGTACAGGGCCGTTTACCCTCATGATTAATATTCACAATAAAAATATTAGCCGAACATCATGAAGTCTGTATGTGTTTCATAGTGTCGAACAACCTTTGTACAGTTAAAGCCAGCAGTTACTACATGACGGAAACACCAACGTTATCTTTTTTTTATGCGTTTATACACAGGTCACGCTGATTACTGAACAAAAACCCAAAGATCAGATGTTAAACAGATTTATTTGCTCTCTCTCCTCCTTAAACATGTTTTTAATGTTAGTTATAATTCAGAATTGGCGACTGAAACACGTAGGACACATAAGAACATCAGGAAATAAAACACCGATAAATATAACCTCAGTAAAAGAAGTCAGCGGGGGTTACTACAGCTGTGTACCAGGGCCTGCGCTTTGTCGGTGGGATTGCTTGCGAGACGAGCGGGTCTATCCCACACTTTGCCGTGAGACTGGGCAGACATCTCCGAAATCATCGAAGCACTTTTGCAAAGAGGCTGTATCTTGACAAACCGACCAGACACATGAAGATTAAACCACTACATTCTCGGCTAAAAAAAATATTAAAATGGTATTTGGTGACACACAAACAGGGTTTTTCAAAGTTCAGTTCTGTTAGCTTCCACGTGCCGGTTGTTGTGTGCTAGAAACAATGGCCACCAGGCCAAAGCAATGGTTTTGACTCAATCAGCGTTAACCCCGCCCCCTGAGTTTGATGGGTGAGGCTGACAGATAAAATTATTTCATGATGAGAGCCAGGCGCCAGGACTGCCGAAATGAAATAAATAAATATATCATTAAATAATTAATTAAATGTGTCAATAATTAATTAAAATGTGAAATACATAAATAATTAATTAAATGTGTCAATAATTAATTAATTAAATGTGTCAATAATTAATTAAAATGTGAAATACATAAATAATTAATTAAATGTGTCAATAATTAATTAATTACATGTGTCATAACTATTTATTTAATTAATTAATTCCAATTTTAATTAATTATTGACACATTTAAATAATTATTTAATGGTGTATTTAATTAATTCATTATGGCAGTCCTGGCGTTCCATATCTTGGTAGCTCCCTGCTGTAAAAACATTTTCAAATTGGTTTTGTGTACTACCATAAATTTGATCATAGAAAAGTATAATGGAAAATCAGCTTTCAGCAGTGACATGCAGTGTTGGGGAGTAACGGAATACATGTACCGCCGTTACGTATTTAAAATACAAAATATGAGTAACTGTATTCCGTTACAGTTACCGTTTAAAAAGGTGGTATTCAGAATACAGTTACTTTGTTGAAATAAATGGATTACACGGCGGTACTTTCCTGTTTCATTTTGTCGCGGGTCAGGACTGTTTGGGTTTTGTTTGACAGCTACGTTCTGTTGTTCCAGGCGGCAGCGTTACGGTTGCCATGGTTACAGGGCGACGCTCTCTCTCTCTCTTCGACTGTGTGTTTCCTGGGTGAGAGAGCGCCTTTTCGTTGTTGTTGTTGTTGTGCTAAGCTAACAGGCAGAATGCTACAAGCATAGCTCTAAAGAATGTAGCATCATGGGCAGTGTAGTCCGTGTTGCAGGGAGAATGGACTGCCATACACGTTATGGGTCTGTGAGCGCGAGGAGGGAGAAAAAGGGGAGTGGAAAGGTACGAGTTGTCATCGAGGAAAAACGGCAGCTGGAAGCATGTAAATATAATAATAACCACTGCAGCCAAGAAGAGTGCCTGACGAGCCCAGTTGTAAGTAAGCTACTAAGACTCGACTGTACACCGTGTTCGTGTTTTCCTCCGAAAACAATAAGTTCCGTTGGAGCAGCCTTTCAACGCCTCTCTCTGTCCCTCGCAAGAAAAGTTGACCCACACAACAAAGTAAAGTTATTTTTCGGCTACAAGCCGACAGGGACCCCGCCGTATTAGTCAGAGGTCCCTTTACTACAGTTCGGAGTCGCGGACCTTCAGTAATAGTAATAAATCACACAGCAACAGTACATTCACGTTGTTGTAAAAAGCATGATAATATTAAGTAATCCAAAGTATTCAGAATACGTTACTGTCATTGAGTAACGTAACGGAATACGTTACAGAATACATTTTGGGGCATGTATTCTGTATTCTGTAATGGAATACATTTTAAAAGTAACCTTCCCAACACTGGTGACTTGTGATGGCTTAACTTGGCTTTGCTGCAAGCAGCAGAGAATTGAAGAAACACACATTAGCATAAAGAGAGATTCATTGATTTATGAAAAAAATTTCAAAAGTAAAAGTCATTTTTGTTCATGGAATAGAAATTATTCATCTGTCTAAGGTTGTTTAGCTGTATTTACTCAGGTTAATATAGAAACTGTGAATGGAAACTGTAACAAAACTTTTATCCTTTGCCCACAAAAGATTTTTAAGGCTGAAACATAGAGGAGGCTCATTTAAATGGCAGGCAAATATGGGCAAATATGCCATTTACCAGGCTGTAACAATTTGGACCAAGTCTCAGAATTTTAAGTGTCTTTGAAGTATTTCATTGCTGTTAAATTAATTCTGGGGCTATGCTTTCATTACTGTAAACATGAAGCCATAACCTCCATGTTGGTTCATTCGTGTGACTGTCCAAAGAAAAAACTCTCTGTTATAACTCAGATAGAAATACAAGATTTAGATTTATGTTAAACGCTTTTGAACAGCCAGTCGCCCTGTCCACATCTGCCATGAGCCCTGACACACTTGTCTGGGATCCAGACTGTGGAATCTAAGCTGGTTTTGTTATTGTATTTCTTGGAAGCACAAACTGTCAAAGAGTGTCAGCTTACTTAATAAAGCAAAAATGCAAGCCTCTGTTGGTCATTTAACTGGGACTTTTTCTAAGTTGCTGACACAGTATTTCTCTTTATTTTCAATGCTGACGTCTGCATGTATTTCAAGGCTTCAAAAATAAATAAATAAATCTTGTCAAAATATGTAAATATATTTTCTAAAGGGACATAAATGCTTGATGTGCAGTCTCTAATCCGACTGTCACCTTCTCTGACAGTAGGTGTCAAAGATTTAATGAGAAGTTTTTTTCTTCATAGCTTTCACTGCTAGTAAATTGTCACTACTAGTTTCATTTCTATATTAAGGTGTTCATCTGTAATTGATGTGCCTTTTTTAACCATTATCTAAGAGTCTGTGAGGCAGAAATGACTTATACGCATAACACAAACTGAAAACCGGTCCATGAAAATCGTCTCTGTGCCAGAGTGTTTAAGGGTTTTCGCTCAAAGTTTTAATGGGATTTTTGAAAAGGATTTCCTTTGATCTTTTTTGATACTATTTATTTGTAAATTTTCATCGTCCTGTTGAAAGGTCCAGATCATCTTCATCTTTTAGTCAAGTTATCCTGAGCTCTCTGAATAGATTAATTGAAACGTTTAGTCATTGACTGCACACTGACCATTTCCTCATCATGCTTTACAGTTAATATATGAGACCCATTTTATTGAAAGTTACCTATGGTCTGGTGAATATATCTCCTTTTCACTCATCTGCACAGATAATTTGACTAAACTGGATTTTAATTTAGGGACGTCATGAGCTTTCCTCTATCACTTCTCATAAACAACAACCGGTGAACTAGTAAAACTGACTGTTCTGCATGTATACTTTTATTTTAGGTAAACTCATAAAGCGGCCTTTTAATATTTAGCCTACATGCACTTGAAATTCACTTCACATATCTCTATGCATACTGTACATTAATATAATACTGTGTACAGTGCAATCTACGTGAAAAATCGTGCTCATTGTTTTTTTACACCCATCATCACTCTAATGCTGCTCGTGCTCGGTCACGGTCAGCACGTGCCAGTGTTGTGCCACAAACTCCCGCCTGTCTCCTCTCGTCTTTGTACCTTCAAGACATTTCGCTGTGAAGGACTGTTTACGTCTCAGCGCTATTGTGAATGCCGACGAGACATTTCCGGCATTTCTTACTTCAAGTTAAAAGCTTTGAAATGGTGATTCAGCTTGATGCTTTTATTGTGAAGGAACTATCGGAGATGCACATAGGTGTGTTTACAGAACTTCTTCTTCTTTTTTTTTTTCTTTTGTCCTCAGCGCGGGTGAAAAAACTCGGGCTGCACGTAACCGAAGCTGCTCACTGCAAAGGTCGGTGCTGGTAACCGGAACACGGAGGGCCCCCTCCACCGACTCATACAACTTTTTTTTTGTCGTGTAGTCGTCGCCACAAACCAAAAAAAACATCTACAGCTTATACAAATTTAAATTACATACATACATTTAAATCCTACACTCCTCTTGCAGGATTGAGTAAATAGTTCGTACGTGCATGCGTGCATGGATGTTTTATGGTATTTGTGTTCTTGTGTGTGAGGCTGCGTGTGCATGTGTGTGATGTGGACTCAGTAGGATTTCTTTTGTGGTTTTTTGTATGTCTGGCTGGAGTCGTGCAGGGAACAGACAGGGTCGAAGAAGAGGTGGAGCAAGAAATGTTCTAGACAGTATTGCTAAGAGCAACGTGTTCTTTCTTCTGAAAATCTGAAAATCTTTTTAGGATCTCAGGATGGCCTGTGCACACGGACAGCTGTTTTCAACTGTGATGAACCCTGTCACTCCATTATCCCACTGTGCAAGACTAGTTTCTTGCACGTTAACTGCTGTAAACATGCACGTTTCAGTCAGCACAGGAGAACTACATTTAAAGCACGATGTCAGCATCATCGGGAACATTATGAATCTCGCAATCTTCAGAGACTAAAGATTGCTCAGTACCCCTGGTACCAAGTACCAAATATGTACCAAGTTCTGTCACTCTGATGGTTGATTGAGCAGAAGGGCTGGAAGATGCCATTTTCATGGAGAATTTCAAGCCCAACAGATGGGAATTACCGTTCTTTTCCAAAGTTACAGCTGCTAGAGACGCAGTGGCCAACTCTACGGTTTTTGAAAATAGCTGCCACACCTACGCGCACCCTTTAAGATCAACCCACTTCCAGACCACGCCCTCTTCTGTTATTTAAAAAGAAGACCGCCGTCTCATTCCTTCAAACCTTTTTTTTTTTTTTTTTTTTAGCTCAAAAACAGAGAGAAGTATGGCCTCTACAGCCCTGCGCCACCCTGCGGAGGAGGAGGAAAGTTCTGCGGACGAGGGCACAATATTACCTGACACGTCCGGTTACTATCGACCCTTGGAAAAGCAGCAGCAAGCGGACGAGCTTGACGGTTGGGCATCTTCTTTGTTCATCGATACCGTGAAAACTGCTGTGTATCATCTTGTCAACCTCGTAATCAACAAGTACCTCACTGACACATGCAACAGTTGTATGTCCGATCAACCCCACCAGAAACAGCACGAGTGTTCGCGAGTGTTGGAGGATGACTTTTACGCTGAAAATTATTACAGCATCAGAAAAAGACTCCTCACCCCTCGTTTCATTCCATCCATTCAACGGCTGCTGATTGCTCGCCACATCAAAATGGACGACGTCAAAGTCTGCATGGTGGCGGAAACTCTCTTGCACGAACTGAAATCGGAAAGGAAAGTCTTTGACGCCATCGCCGAGGCATACCACAATCTGGTAGGGTTGGACATGGTGAAAATCAGACAGCTACGGTTGGTCGCAGAGTTTTACAAAGGAGGCTGCTAATTTTTTCTCTGAAAGACTGATTTTTTCATTCTTAGAACGTGTAACCAGCATTTTACCAAACAATGTATTCTACATATAGTGCATTTAAAAAAATAAAATAAAAAATGTACCCACGTAATCGGTGATGAATTGTGAAGTTACAATTCTTTTCTGAAAAAGCATTTTTATTTTTGTATATAAATAAATGTTGATGTTGTGCTATGGGATTGTATGTTTCAATTTTACTTATAATGTGCCAAATCACTACAACAGGCGGCTCAAGGCGATGCCATCCAGAGTAAGGATCTTGTTAGCCGCAGTGTTTCTAAGATTTTTACGCCCCGTTACAATAACCTTAGTTCTATCTGAACTTAGAAGCAGAAAATTAAAGCTCATCATGCGTCTAAGACATCCCGGCAGTTTAACCAATAAAAGCGGGTATCATATGCATAGCAGTGAAAATGTATGCTATGCTATGCCTTCTAAAGCGCGTATAATGTAAACAAAACTGGTCTTTGCACAGAAGCCTGTGGAGCTTCATAATTAACCTCAGTGTGTGAAGAGGACTCTCCATTTAATAATAGCTGTAATAAAATGTTATGGCCAACGGTGTTAAACGTTGCACTTGGGTCTAGCAGGGAAGATTTCAACTTTTCAATATGAATGAAGGCTGAAAACTGATTAGATTAATGTCTGATGATCTTTTCTGTGCTTCTTCAAGTTTGTAACACCAAACATATTAAAGGATGATATAAGGTTCACAGGAAGAGTTTAATTAGACACACATTTACTATTTTCTTTATACTCTTTCTTTCTTGACATGTTTAATATAATTACTATCAGAGGAGAAAATGAACCTTGTGTAGTTTAAAAACTTTTTATTTAATCAAACTGTAATGTTGTTGAACTCTGACGGACGTGTCTTTTAATCTTGTCAACAAATCCTTAATCACCTAAATCTGCCATTTATCATCTAGTAAAATGTTCCCTCTGCTTCTGTTGCACATCTCCCCGGACACTCTCTGCTTCACCTGTCCTGTGCAGGTGGTCCAACCCTTGCCTGCCTCCTTAAACTGGGGTGTTTAAATCTCTTTACCTCTGTTGTGAACTTCACACAAAGTTTGTGGTAACAAAATCAAACTGACGAGGATCTTGTTTGAAAAAAAAAAAAAAACACACGAGACAAAATAAAAACAGACTGCTCAAAGCAAAAGCAGAGCCCTCACAGCTGGTAGTACAAAACACAGCGACAACATGCGTATTAGATACCCTCAGTGCCAAAAGCATAAATATGAAAAAGGTGGGGTCACCAAGAATATCCTAAAAATGGCATTGAGGTGGGTGTTACAGTGAAAAAACAAAAAGCAGCCAAATTTTCATCTGAAAATGTTGAATTTTAGTAAAAACAATGCTCTGTAGTTTGATACTGTCGTTACAGACAAAGCAGATGTTTAAAGCCTTCAGACGCTCATTTGAAATGCACACATTCTCCTTATCAGCTGGAAACATTAAAGCCGCAAAATGACTTTTTCGAACGGATAAAAACTATTGAACAGCAGCAATGATGAGCCTGTACCAGAATTTGAATGTACATGTGTTGAAGGTGCGGGTCTTGTTGAATTATTAAACATACTTTCTTTAATTTTTCGAGCCACAAAAACAACAACTTTTAATTTCTTCTGCTTGAGTCTCGGCCTCGGGTAGCTCTACTTATCACTGCTCAGTCAGTTGTCTGTTTGCGCTACTTTTTCAAGGAGCAGCGGATTATTGGTAAGGGTGACTTTATGTGTTTAGCTACTTAAGTGGAAGTACTGTAGATAGTTTTACCTTACATACATAGATCTACCAGTACAGCTTCTGAGGTAACTGTTTACAAAATGTTATAATCTATCCACAAGTTCTTTGCAATTTTACATTGATAAACATTATCCTTAACACATTTGGCCCACATAAAGTGCTATGGCCATCACACTGTCATTTAGAATTGTTTAAATAACTCGTGTCTTAAGTCCTTCCATGAAACAGAAAATAAAAAAAAATAAAAAGTCGCATGGTTCACTTTATATTTCTAACATTTTGTGATATAAAGTCGTTCATAACAAACTGAAAGGCCGGGAGTTTAAAATGCAAACCGATGGAAGCAGAAGTAGAAGACTATAATGTCACAGAGCACACGGTGTCTATTATTGTGTAGACATTTATAAATAAGAGCTTAATAAAGATGCTTAACTGTTTAACTCCTCTCTGGAGGGGAGAGGGAGGGGAAACAGGAGGACAAAGGAGGGGGGAACAACTAAGCTGTAGTGCCTCTTCACCTCACTGTACAATACCTTGTGCAATACTTTTTGTAAATAGTCAACAGTGCAATAGACTCAATACTTGAAATGTGCAATTCACTTGTATTTTTATTTTTTATTCCTATTTATTCTATTTATCCCCTTTGTATATTTTATTTATATTTGTCTCTGTATTTATATATATATATATATATGTGTGTGTGTGTGTGTGTGTGTGTGTGTGTGTGTGTGTGTATATATATAACAATTCTGTAACTGTAACTTCGGTCGTTGCTGTGCATTTTTTGGAAGTCGAATTTCCCAGAGGAACCCACCCGAGGGATTAATAAAGTTCTATCTTATCTTATCTTATCTTATCTTATCTTATCTCTCTTAATTTCTTAAGAAATAAACAGGTGGCGTGATCTTTATCAAAAGTGGATGTTGCATCTGTGGCTAAACCCCTGTACCCAAAAATCTGCTGTGTGTGAGGCTGTGTAAGTAAAGCTTGCCCTTCACACCCACGTGTAACAAACCATTTGTTGGGGGGTTGTGGATTTGACACCTCAGCATTGTGAAAGTGGGGGAAACATGTTTCTGGCTGTGCATAAGATTTCTGCTTACAACTTAGAATCTCAGTTCTAAATGAAATTCAGATGTTTTTTAAGTATGGCTAATGTATTAATTGACTCTCTAAGGCACACACACACACACACACACACACACGCACACGCACACACACGAACAACAACAACACCAACACAGAGAAGAAGAAGAGGGGGTCGTTTTACTACGCATCATAAAAACGCAATCATTCATCTTCCAACTGTATCTTTCTGTTCTGGCTTTAGAATCATTGGTTGTTTACTGAGCCGTACTTTGGGAGTCATACTGTTGTGATACTGGGGAGAAAAGGGTAAGGTTCCATAGACACCTTATACTAGTGTTTCCTGCATTTAATCCATCACTACTATGTTCTATATAAATCCAGATTCCTTTTATAGTTTGCAGTGAAATTTGTTAAACCATTGCTTAATGGGACAGAAGTACAAGTCGCTCTTTACTAACACATTTGTAGATGAGTTTATTGCTGAACAACACAGCTAGCAGTCTCACACACTCTTTAGGTTTTTTCAAGTTATGTGTGTAAGGGTTTAGTCTATCAAACCTTACCCTTTTCTCCCCAGTATCACAACAGTATGACTCCCAAAGTACGGCTCAGTAAACAACCAATGATTCTAAAGCCAGAACAGAAAGATACAGTTGGAAGATGAATGATTGCGTTTTTATGATGCGTAGTAAAACGACCCCCTCTTCTTCTTCTCTGTGTTGGTGTTGTTGTTGTTCGTGTGTGTGCGTGTGCGTGTGTGTGTGTGTGTGTGTGTGTGTGCCTTAGAAGTCAATTAATACATTAGCCATACTTAAAAAACATCTGAATTTCATTTAGAACTGAGATTCTAAGTTGTAAGCAGAAATCTTATGCACAGCCAGAAACATGTTTCCCCCACTTTCACAATGCTGAGGTGTCAAATCCACAACCCCCCAACAAATGGTTTGTTACACGTGGGTGTGAAGGGCAAGCTTTACTTACACAGCCTCACACACAGCAGATTTTTGGGTACAGGGGTTTAGCCACAGATGCAACATCCACTTTTGATAAAGATCACGCCACCTGTTTATTTCTTAAGAAATTAAGAGAGATAAGATAAGATAAGATAAGATAAGATAGAACTTTATTAATCCCTCGGGTGGGTTCCTCTGGGAAATTCGACTTCCAAAAAATGCACAGCAACGACCGAAGTTACAGTTACAGAATTGTTATATATATACACACACACACACACACACACACACACACACACACACACACATATATATATATATATATAAATACAGAGACAAATATAAATAAAATATACAAAGGGGATAAATAGAATAAATAGGAATAAAAAATAAAAATACAAGTGAATTGCACATTTCAAGTATTGAGTCTATTGCACTGTTGACTATTTACAAAAAGTATTGCACAAGGTATTGTACAGTGAGGTGAAGAGGCACTACAGCTTAGTTGTTCCCCCCTCCTTTGTCCTCCTGTTTCCCCTCCCTCTCCCCTCCAGAGAGGAGTTAAACAGTTAAGCATCTTTATTAAGCTCTTATTTATAAATGTCTACACAATAATAGACACCGTGTGCTCTGTGACATTATAGTCTTCTACTTCTGCTTCCATCGGTTTGCATTTTAAACTCCCGGCCTTTCAGTTTGTTATGAACGACTTTATATCACAAAATGTTAGAAATATAAAGTGAACCATGCGACTTTTTATTTTTTTTTATTTTCTGTTTCATGGAAGGACTTAAGACACGAGTTATTTAAACAATTCTAAATGACAGTGTGATGGCCATAGCACTTTATGTGGGCCAAATGTGTTAAGGATAATGTTTATCAATGTAAAATTGCAAAGAACTTGTGGATAGATTATAACATTTTGTAAACAGTTACCTCAGAAGCTGTACTGGTAGATCTATGTATGTAAGGTAAAACTATCCACAGTACTTCCACTTAAGTAGCTAAACACATAAAGTCACCCTTACCAATAATCCGCTGCTCCTTGAAAAAGTAGCGCAAACAGACAACTGACTGAGCAGTGATAAGTAGAGCTACCCGAGGCCGAGACTCAAGCAGAAGAAATTAAAAGTTGTTGTTTTTGTGGCTCGAAAAATTAAAGAAAGTATGTTTAATAATTCAACAAGACCCGCACCTTCAACACATGTACATTCAAATTCTGGTACAGGCTCATCATTGCTGCTGTTCAATAGTTTTTATCCGTTCGAAAAAGTCATTTTGCGGCTTTAATGTTTCCAGCTGATAAGGAGAATGTGTGCATTTCAAATGAGCGTCTGAAGGCTTTAAACATCTGCTTTGTCTGTAACGACAGTATCAAACTACAGAGCATTGTTTTTACTAAAATTCAACATTTTCAGATGAAAATTTGGCTGCTTTTTGTTTTTTCACTGTAACACCCACCTCAATGCCATTTTTAGGATATTCTTGGTGACCCCACCTTTTTCATATTTATGCTTTTGGCACTGAGGGTATCTAATACGCATGTTGTCGCTGTGTTTTGTACTACCAGCTGTGAGGGCTCTGCTTTTGCTTTGAGCAGTCTGTTTTTATTTTGTCTCGTGTGTTTTTTTTTTTTTTTCAAACAAGATCCTCGTCAGTTTGATTTTGTTACCACAAACTTTGTGTGAAGTTCACAACAGAGGTAAAGAGATTTAAACACCCCAGTTTAAGGAGGCAGGCAGGGGTTGGACCACCTGCACAGGACAGGTGAAGCAGAGAGTGTCCGGGGAGATGTGCAACAGAAGCAGAGGGAACATTTTACTAGATGATAAATGGCAGATTTAGGTGATTAAGGATTTGTTGACAAGATTAAAAGACACGTCCGTCAGAGTTCAACAACATTACAGTTTGATTAAATAAAAAGTTTTTAAACTACACAAGGTTCATTTTCCTCCTCTGATAGTAATTATATTAAACATGTCAAGAAAGAAAGAGTATAAAGAAAATAGTAAATGTGTGTCTAATTAAACTCTTCCTGTGAACCTTATATCATCCTTTAATATGTTTGGTGTTACAAACTTGAAGAAGCACAGAAAAGATCATCAGACATTAATCTAATCAGTTTTCAGCCTTCATTCATATTGAAAAGTTGAAATCTTCCCTGCTAGACCCAAGTGCAACGTTTAACACCGTTGGCCATAACATTTTATTACAGCTATTATTAAATGGAGAGTCCTCTTCACACACTGAGGTTAATTATGAAGCTCCACAGGCTTCTGTGCAAAGACCAGTTTTGTTTACATTATACGCGCTTTAGAAGGCATAGCATAGCATACATTTTCACTGCTATGCATATGATACCCGCTTTTATTGGTTAAACTGCCGGGATGTCTTAGACGCATGATGAGCTTTAATTTTCTGCTTCTAAGTTCAGATAGAACTAAGGTTATTGTAACGGGGCGTAAAAATCTTAGAAACACTGCGGCTAACAAGATCCTTACTCTGGATGGCATCGCCTTGAGCCGCCTGTTGTAGTGATTTGGCACATTATAAGTAAAATTGAAACATACAATCCCATAGCACAACATCAACATTTATTTATATACAAAAATAAAAATGCTTTTTCAGAAAAGAATTGTAACTTCACAATTCATCACCGATTACGTGGGTACATTTTTTATTTTATTTTTTTAAATGCACTATATGTAGAATACATTGTTTGGTAAAATGCTGGTTACACGTTCTAAGAATGAAAAAATCAGTCTTTCAGAGAAAAAATTAGCAGCCTCCTTTGTAAAACTCTGCGACCAACCGTAGCTGTCTGATTTTCACCATGTCCAACCCTACCAGATTGTGGTATGCCTCGGCGATGGCGTCAAAGACTTTCCTTTCCGATTTCAGTTCGTGCAAGAGAGTTTCCGCCACCATGCAGACTTTGACGTCGTCCATTTTGATGTGGCGAGCAATCAGCAGCCGTTGAATGGATGGAATGAAACGAGGGGTGAGGAGTCTTTTTCTGATGCTGTAATAATTTTCAGCGTAAAAGTCATCCTCCAACACTCGCGAACACTCGTGCTGTTTCTGGTGGGGTTGATCGGACATACAACTGTTGCATGTGTCAGTGAGGTACTTGTTGATTACGAGGTTGACAAGATGATACACAGCAGTTTTCACGGTATCGATGAACAAAGAAGATGCCCAACCGTCAAGCTCGTCCGCTTGCTGCTGCTTTTCCAAGGGTCGATAGTAACCGGACGTGTCAGGTAATATTGTGCCCTCGTCCGCAGAACTTTCCTCCTCCTCCGCAGGGTGGCGCAGGGCTGTAGAGGCCATACTTCTCTCTGTTTTTGAGCTAAAAAAAAAAAAAAAAAAAAGGTTTGAAGGAATGAGACGGCGGTCTTCTTTTTAAATAACAGAAGAGGGCGTGGTCTGGAAGTGGGTTGATCTTAAAGGGTGCGCGTAGGTGTGGCAGCTATTTTCAAAAACCGTAGAGTTGGCCACTGCGTCTCTAGCAGCTGTAACTTTGGAAAAGAACGGTAATTCCCATCTGTTGGGCTTGAAATTCTCCATGAAAATGGCATCTTCCAGCCCTTCTGCTCAATCAACCATCAGAGTGACAGAACTTGGTACATATTTGGTACTTGGTACCAGGGGTACTGAGCAATCTTTAGTCTCTGAAGATTGCGAGATTCATAATGTTCCCGATGATGCTGACATCGTGCTTTAAATGTAGTTCTCCTGTGCTGACTGAAACGTGCATGTTTACAGCAGTTAACGTGCAAGAAACTAGTCTTGCACAGTGGGATAATGGAGTGACAGGGTTCATCACAGTTGAAAACAGCTGTCCGTGTGCACAGGCCATCCTGAGATCCTAAAAAGATTTTCAGATTTTCAGAAGAAAGAACACGTTGCTCTTAGCAATACTGTCTAGAACATTTCTTGCTCCACCTCTTCTTCGACCCTGTCTGTTCCCTGCACGACTCCAGCCAGACATACAAAAAACCACAAAAGAAATCCTACTGAGTCCACATCACACACATGCACACGCAGCCTCACACACAAGAACACAAATACCATAAAACATCCATGCACGCATGCACGTACGAACTATTTACTCAATCCTGCAAGAGGAGTGTAGGATTTAAATGTATGTATGTAATTTAAATTTGTATAAGCTGTAGATGTTTTTTTTGGTTTGTGGCGACGACTACACGACAAAAAAAAAGTTGTATGAGTCGGTGGAGGGGGCCCTCCGTGTTCCGGTTACCAGCACCGACCTTTGCAGTGAGCAGCTTCGGTTACGTGCAGCCCGAGTTTTTTCACCCGCGCTGAGGACGTAAGAAAAAAAAAAAAAGAAGAAGAAGTTCTGTAAACACACCTATGTGCATCTCCGATAGTTCCTTCACAATAAAAGCATCAAGCTGAATCACCATTTCAAAGCTTTTAACTTGAAGTAAGAAACGCCGGAAATGTCTCGTCGGCATTCACAATAGCGCTGAGACGTAAACAGTCCTTCACAGCGAAATGTCTTGAAGGTACAAAGACGAGAGGAGACAGGCGGGAGTTTGTGGCACAACACTGGCACGTGCTGACCGTGACCGAGCACGAGCAGCATTAGAGTGATGATGGGTGTAAAAAAACAATGAGCACGATTTTTCACGTAGATTGCACTGTACACAGTATTATATTAATGTACAGTATGCATAGAGATATGTGAAGTGAATTTCAAGTGCATGTAGGCTAAATATTAAAAGGCCGCTTTATGAGTTTACCTAAAATAAAAGTATACATGCAGAACAGTCAGTTTTACTAGTTCACCGGTTGTTGTTTATGAGAAGTGATAGAGGAAAGCTCATGACGTCCCTAAATTAAAATCCAGTTTAGTCAAATTATCTGTGCAGATGAGTGAAAAGGAGATATATTCACCAGACCATAGGTAACTTTCAATAAAATGGGTCTCATATATTAACTGTAAAGCATGATGAGGAAATGGTCAGTGTGCAGTCAATGACTAAACGATTCAATTAATCTATTCA
The DNA here is from genome assembly GCF_041146795.1 of Maylandia zebra. Classification (NCBI taxonomy): domain Eukaryota; kingdom Metazoa; phylum Chordata; class Actinopteri; order Cichliformes; family Cichlidae; genus Maylandia; species Maylandia zebra. Next base: position 26,071,706 of record NC_135168.1, on the reverse strand, counting down.
GAGAGCTCAGGATAACTTGACTAAAAGATGAAGATGATCTGGACCTTTCAACAGGACGATGAAAATTTACAAATAAATAGTATCAAAAAAGATCAAAGGAAATCCTTTTCAAAAATCCCATTAAAACTTTGAGCGAAAACCCTTAAACACTCTGGCACAGAGACGATTTTCATGGACCGGTTTTCAGTTTGTGTTATGCGTATAAGTCATTTCTTCCTAAGTGGGTGAGGTTGTTTACTACCAGTGGTGTACTTTTGTCAGTTAGAGAGGGTTTTTTGTTTTTTGTTTTTTCTCATCCTTCGGGTCTCTGTTTTGTGTGTGTGTGTGTGTGTGTGTGTGTGTGTGTGTGTGTGTGTGTGTGTGTGTGTGTGCGCGCAGTCGGGAGGGGGGAAAGTTGGGGTGTCCAATTTCCTTTTTTTTTTTGGGCGCCTTCTTGTGAGGGCTGTCTGTTTTCCGCATTCTGCAACGGTAAAATACGACTTAGAGGTGGATATTTGTTTTACTTTATGGGCAACAGTTGTCTGCCCTTGTTCTTGCTCGTCTCCTGTTGACAAAACTCGCCTCATGGTTGACTCTGAGGAAAAAAACTCTTTCCCCACAGAGGGGAATAAACTTATTCGAATATGAGCTTTTTTCCACTAAGGCTTATTTTATGGGGAGATGTACGAAATTATTTACCGGGTTACAAGCAATGATAATATCAGCTGTTGACTCCTCATTTTCATTTTCTGTCTATTGAGAAAACCCATTGTAAAAGTAATGAAGAAAAAAACTCTACCGCTGTCTCATTCCTCCTTGACCCGCGGTGTGTGTGTGTGTGTGTGTGTGTGTGTGTGTGTGTGTGTGTGTGTGTGTGTGTGTGTGTGAAACAAGATCGCCTGTCACGGCAATTATGGTTTGTTTTTCAGTCCCTTGTAAAAGGGACTCTCAAAAGGAAAAGTAGTATTCAAAGAAAAGTATTCACTAAGGGATATTTATTCATTTTTACACATATGGGGTAGGCAGCCTGTAGGTTACAAGCGGATAGAAAGTTCTTTTCATCACAAGGTATGGTGTAGCCTAAAAATGCAATTTGTTGCTAGACAGATCATATTAAAGGTTTTTTACTGCGTCTGTATTATAGGAAAATAAAATACTATTAGAACGAAACGGTTCTCTACAGGAAGTCACTCTTTTTTCCCATTATGACAATTTTGTCATAAGCTGTATGGGAGTATCTCTCTGTGATGTATGCTGGGTAATGGCACAGCTAGCTACTGGGTGACTTTATTCACCCACTTCGGCTGTTATCAGTCCATACAATGGGCGTTATTGGCACAAATCAGTCCCATAGATATGGGCCATCTCCTGCTAGATTGTTCAGAAGGTTGTCTGTGAAGGTTCTCAGTCATCCAGGTCATCGTAGTCAAAGGAGCTTGCAAAGAAAAGCGTCTGGACTTCTTTAAGTTGCTTGAAGACGTTTCACCTCTCATCCGAGAAGCTTCTTCAGTTCTAAGGTCAAATGGTCATGCTTGGAGAAAACTCTCCTGAGAGAGCATGACATCCCAGTGTATTTCAGACCCAGCAACACGCTCAGACAGAAACTGGTTCACCCGAAAAACAAAACGCCAAAACACAAACTTAACAATGTGGTGTATGCTGTACAGTGCAGCGAGGAATGCCCAGACCTCTACATTGGAGAGACCAAACAGCCACTTCACAAGCGCATGGCACAACACAGAAGAGCCACCTCCACAGGACAAGACTCAGCAGTCCATCTGCATCTTAAGGATAAAGGACACTCTTTCGAGGATGTCAATGTTCACATTTTGGACAGAGAGGACAGATGGTTTGAAAGAGGAGTGAAAGAAGCCATCTATGTCCACTGTGAGCGACCATCGTTGAACAGAGGTGGGGGTTTACGACACCAACTCTCTGCCATCTATAATCCAGTTTTGAGATCCCTTCCCAGACGCCTTAACGCCCACTCACATCCTGGGCCATCTGACCTTAGGAATTCGCATGATAAGGTGGGGCCAGGTTTCACAATGAACACACCCGAAACTCTGGCTGATTGGGACCCACGCCCAGTTTCCCACCTTGGCTCAGGCGATTAGAGGATCATCAGGGGGTCCTTTTGTCCCTCTGTGGGGGGTCACTCCCACTAGGTTTATATCTGGGACTCTCCACCATTTGACCTTAGAACTGAAGAAGCTTCTCGGATGAGAGGTGAAACGTCTTCAAGCAACTTAAAGAAGTCCAGACGCTTTTCTTTGCAAGCTCCTTTGACTGTTCAGAAGGTTGTTCTCATCCATCCAGATGGAGGATCACTAACAGGAGCGTGGGAAGACTCCAGAATCCACTCTGGCTGGAATCCGGTGGATATACAGTGTGTACAGGTAAGACCATTTAAACGGACAGCATTTATAGAATGACTATTGAAAGTCAGCGAGTGTCAGTAATGTTAATGTGGTTATGTTAGTAATACACCGAGTGCTAATATAACAGCTTTAAGATGCATTTGTAGATATTATTACGTGTTTTACCGTCTTTATGGTGCTAGCTTAAAGTTACGGTGTAAACGTTAGCTTATATTGGAGTAAAGCTGTTACTGTTTAAACGATGTTAGCACAGAAATATTAGCTTCTGTCATGACTGATGAAGTTACTAGTTAATAAAGTTTCCAGTAAAGTGTTTAATCGCAGCCACAGACTGACAGCAAATATCTTGATTAGCTTCAGTGCATCTGTAATAAATATGTGCAAGTTTCAGTGCTTCGTTTAAACTGTATGATACTTATACTGACCCAGGGTCAGTGTAAAATACAATCCTAGCTGTGTGAACAAAGCCTGGCTCCTTTAATCCTGCATGACAAACCTCAGGATGCAGGTTATTATTACTCTTTCCTGCTGGCACACCTGTCACACCTGAGAGTCAGCTAGAAACTTACAGTGACGTGGACATCATGCAAAGACTGCCAGACTCTGTAATACTGCAAATGATCAGTGACTCAGGTTATCACTAAACTTTAAACGGCACCTCTGTGTCTCTGTGTGCTGAACATTTAGGATTGTGTCAGGCTGCATTGACTGTGGGACTTTAATGTGTTAAAAGCAGGTTGAAGACGGCTCAGAAACATTTGAAGATTAAAATTTAGCATTATGGCTGCTGGTGGTTTGTAAAGCCTCTACTCAGCTGTATTTTTGTTACTAACTTATGTTTGGTGTTGTTTAACACAGATTTCAGAAGAGCAAATATGCTTAATAGTTTAACTAGATTTCATTTGTCAGTGTGGGACTGCTGAGTCACCTGAAGAACACATTTCATTCATTCTCCACATGATGTTCATTTACAGAAATGTTTCACAGGAACTGATTTCTCCCAAAGGGTGAACTAGTGTGTTTCCATAGATTTGATTTGATTTTTTTTTTTGATTGATTACCTCTGTATGAATGTACTTCTTAAATGAAGGCAAGTGTTTGTCCTTTTTTGTTCCTCAGGTACAGTACGTGATATCAAGGGCAGGCGGTCAACACTGGGGGTAGACAAGAAGCAGACGTACTTCCAAGAGGGAGCTGCAGTGAGGTCAGAGGTCAGAATCTGAAACGGCTCAGGTATATATATATATAAATGTATTTATAAAGAAACCTTTAAATAATAGTCATAATTATGATTATTATAAGAAATATCAAACATTTAAGTGGATTTTCTGTTACACATATTGTGTTAGCCCTGCGATAAACTGGCAGCCTGTCTTTGTCCTGTATCAGCTGGGATAGGCTTCATCCTCCCGCGACCCTGAATTGGATACATTGTATTCCAATTATGTAATCTGATCATTTACAAACTCAAGGTATCTAATCAAAATGTAAGTAATAATTATAAAATGGGAAAGCAGAAATAAGTGTGACATAAATGCAAATGTGTGAGCTGACATAGAGGACAGCTACATGTAGTCTGAAAAACCTTTGTTGTCAAGTTTGCAGGTATATCAGCACGAGACATTCTTACATAGAAGAGACTGTTAAAGTCTCTAACTCAGTGAAGCATTATTGGTCCCATCTGTTTGGATAAATATAGTAAGTTGATGTTTGTCCATTTATTGACACATTTTCTTAAGTGCTTATCCAGGATCACAGTGGAGCTGCAGCTGGATATGTTCACTAAATAAACCTTACAAAAGTTAACAATAAACCTGCATCCATGTACGTTGTTGTCCACAGGATGAGAAAATCAAACTGGAACACTGTGGAACATGTTAATAAATGTTTGTGTGTTTATGCCTGTGTCTTTCACAGGAGGCGCTGGAAGGTTTCCCTAATAGTTCCTGGTGAATCAAAGCAGAACCATAAAGGTTGCTGGACTGCATGATGGCCTTACCCCTGAGCCGTCATCCTGTTAAAGGAGGAACCAGTTAGAAGCTGTTTTCAAAGTAGCTGAGCAGATTTCATCTCAAGTAAGCAATTAACTCATTCACTGCCATTGACGTCTATAGCCGTCAATTGCAGTGAATGAGTCAATGGATTTTAACTCATTCACTGCCAATGGCTGGCAGTGAATGAGTTAACTGTTTGTTTATCTGTTCTGCCACTTAAAGAGCATTTAAGGACGTCGTTTGAGTGTCCAGTTGAATTAATTCTACACACCAAATTCAAAAGTGTTAAATTTTTTGGTGTTAATAGTCTCCTTGCAAAAGTAGAGTTAATTTTACTCTAAGCAGAGTCACATTCTTTTAATGTAACTCTGGGGTGTAAAATGATAGTAGTTAAAATCGAGTGTTAAAAATGAGTGTTTCTCTGTCAAATCTGGAGGTGTTAAAATGGAAACATTAACTCTTGACCTCTTAACTCTGAACTCCTAGAGGGGCTATGACACCAACAGAGTAAATTCACAGACTCTGCCCCCAGCACGGCTCCAATCGAAGCTGAAGTGAAGCCGTTTCAGAACATTTTGCTCTACATATTTGAGTTGTTTGCCATGCTTGCTAAGTCATTTTTTCAAAGATTGTTTCAATTGTTATTAGCTTTTACTTCTGTGGCTCTTTGGAGTTGAGACAAAGCTGTGTGAAAGGCATTAGCCATGTTGCTCGGTGATAGCATAATATTCTGTTTTAGCTAGCTGAAAGGTATTGTTTGCGGGCAAATACCACAGCCTTGAAAAAAAGCTTGCATGTGAATTTTCAGACAAACTTTTGGTCAAATACGCCTAAAACAATGTCTAGAATGTGAAATGTTGGTATAATGGTGCTACTTGAAGCCTGAAAACGATCGCCCATAAAATAAAATAAAAAACGAGCAAACAGCAGTAGCAGACGTCCTGACTGGATTCTACGGTAGCATTTAGATCCCTCCAGAGTTTTGTGCACACGGTTTAGGTAAAAATGAAAAAGGTTGAGGTTTTACATTTAGTTCAGTATTACCTGTTGCCTGTGTCCTTGTCTTTTGGGAAAATACTTTACACAAATAATGGCTCAAAGAGGATTCCTTTTTTTTTTTTTAACTGTGCTGCAATTGTTTACTGGATTATTTGTGCCATTAATTAGTGTCAACTAATTTTTATTCGATCTCCGCACAGGATATGCTTGTGAAGATGGAATATGGGGGAGAGCAGAAGTGCGTTGAAGTTCCACAAAGGGATGAATGAAGGACATGCATATTGTATTGAAGAAATAAGTGATGAGAATGCTGTTATTTGCATTTACCATGTCAGACCTTTTGATAAACAAAATTCTAATGAAAGTGAGAACATGTATACTGTTACATCTTTCAGAAAATGTTTTGAAATTGTGGTGCACAGTTCAGAATAAATGTTTTTCAAAAACCATTGCATCTTTTTAGTAAATGTTTATTTCCAAAAGAAATTTCTAGAAGTTCAGAACAGTAAAATTCCCGCTTTTTAGAATGAATTAGAAGATAACTCTTACGTAGTTAAACTAAAATACTCTTTGAGAGTTAATATATAAACTCTTAACACCAAGTGTTAAATTATCAACTCCAGACAGATTTGGTGTTTAACACTAAATCAGAGTTAACGTACCAACTCTCCAAAAAGAGTTAAATTAACACTCTCTGGTGTGGACCCATATAGACACTTTAATAGTGTTGAAATCAAATCCGACAGTGTTAATTTGGACATGCTGGATTTGCTGTGTACTGGCTCTCATGGTCATTTGTTATTATAGACATATTTTTCATGTTCATCCAGCTATTTAGTAAATTCTATCTATTTAGTAATATCCGTCAGCTATAAAATGTAATATAAAAATATCTAAATATCTCCTGCCCTTTATGTTTTAATGATGTAAGTCTGTTATCGTGTTACATTAGCATTCCTCACATATCAATGAGATGCTGTACAGTACAATCCTACTGACACAGCAGAGGGATAATAACGGCTATTCAACATCGTTACACGACACATTCGAGCTGCATGATGCAGACAAAGTGACTAAATCATCTTTTTGTGGTTTATTGTCTTCAAACCAGCAGACAAAGCCGATGGCAGAAGATGTCGGAGAAGAACTTCAGGCCGTGTACTGAAAAGGTATTTTTGTCTTGTTATCAAAGACATTTGGAGTGACGGCTTCTACAACTGGTTGTGCTGAAGTAAAGCTTACAGTCTAAGAAATCACAATAGTGCCCTGCAGACTGTTCACAAAGCTGAGGGATCTGGGACTTAACAGCCGTCTGTGTGCATGGGTGTTGGACTTCCTCACTGGCAGAACTCAGGTGGTGAGGGTGGGCAGGTGCTTCTCCAACAGCATCACCATCACCACAGGAGCACCTCAGGGATGTGTCCTCTCGCCACTGCTCTACTCCCTCTACACTTCAGACTGTGTGGCCACCCATGGCTCCAACACCATTGTGAAGTTTGCTGACGACACAGTGGTGTTGGGTGCCATCTCCAACAACGATGAGGCGGCCTACATGGATGAAGTGAAGAGTCTGGCATCGTGGTGCCAGGACAACCACCTCCAGCTGAACGTCAGCAAGACCAAGGAGCTGGTGGTGGACTTCAGAAGGGGTCAGCACAGAGACTACAAGCCCATTATCATCAATGGAGCTCCAGTGGAGAGGGTGCAGTCCTTCAAGTATCTTGGTGTCCACATCTCCTCAGACCTGACATGGGCTGCCCACATTCAGGTCCAGACCAAAAAGGCTAGGCAGCGCCTGTATCACCTACAACAACTGAGGAAGTTCAGGGTCTCTCCAAAGATCCTCAGGATTTTCTATACAGGCGCTGTGGAGAGCATCCTCACACAGAACATGACATCGTGGTTTGGGAACAGCTGTGTGAAGGACCAAAAAGCTCTCCAGAGAGTGATCCGTACAGCAGAACGCTGCTGCAGGATTGCTCTCCCCCCGCTTCAGGACACCTACACCAGGAGATGCCGGACTAGAGCAGCGCAGATACTGAAGGACCCGTCCCATCCAGGCAACAAATTGTTCCAACTTCTGCAATCTGGTAGAAGGTTCCGCATCTTCCGGGCAAGGACAGAGAGACTCAAGAGGAGCTTCTATCCCCAAGCCATCCGTGCCCTAAACACACACACCCGCCCTCTCACATCATCTATAATTGACTGAGACAGGACTCTCTTCCAAACACTCTAAACCAAGGCACAATGTACATTTCAATCCCTTTAATTTTAAATATGTTTATATTGTCTATCCTGTAAAATAGTCAGATGTCTATTTATATTAATGTACAGAATTCACCTGCTTGCTGCTACTACTGCACATTCACCCAGTGTATATACTATATATATATATATATATATATATATAATGTTCTTCCTCTACACCCCCCCAATTTTTGCACATGTCGAGGAGCGTGTCAGGCTACATTTCACTGTGTGTTATACTTGTATAACTATGCATGTGACAAATAAAGAACCTTGAACCTTGAACCACAGTGTTGATATTCAGCACAAAGAGAAAAGCTCACTTGTTTGAATTTATTTACAATCATAGTTTTATAAATTCTGACTGTAAACAGCGTTTACAGCTCTGATATTGTTTGACACTCGATATCAGGTGATAGTGTTTAATTTAAAGGTTTCTGTGTCCCAATGAGTCACTTTAACTGTAACACATTCATTATTTAGATTCAACAAAGAAATAACTGAATGTAAAAATGGCAGCCCACAGGCCAGGTTTAGAGATATATGCATGCACACCGTCACCATCTGTGAGCACAAACTGCTGCTCTGCCAGCATGTAGGAAATCACATATCACACACACAGGGGCGAAGAAACATCAGAGCTCAACTTTGGATACTTTAGATCTAAACAGATCAAAGTAGCTCTTAGTTTCAGCAATCAGTGAACAGACAAACAATGATACCAAACTGATTCTGTATGAATACAATATGGTATTTTCAATACAGGTGTCAAATTAATTCATTAAAACTAATACAGATATATGTATATTTTTTTTGATAAATTAGTTTGCTAAATTATAAGAATATATTTTTATTTTTTTTTCATTTAACAATTGCAACTGAAAGAAATTAAATATTGAACAAAAATATATTGTCACATTCTGAGCATGCTCAGCACACTGACAGACTTGAAGTTGCTACAGATTTTAAGAAGTGATAATTATAGGGAAGAAACTTCTCTTTTTCATCCGTTTAATCAAACATTTGATGCCTCAGCTGTCTCAGTCCTGTAGCGTTCTGCAACTACAACTAACCTGAAGCTTGGATTTGGCTGCAGGTGCCCCTGTACATCCTTCTCAGCAGCACACATGTGGGTACCATTTAATCCCACTTCTTCCTGAGCTTTGCTTCATCACAAGACCAAAGGTGGCATCCCGTGTCACAGTCTTATCATCATCCAGAAGAAACATTTGAAAAAACATCATGCAGAAGAAACATTTACGCGCCTCCTGGTTTTGTTTTCTGATCCTGCGAAAAGACTGAGGACAACAAAGCCCAGAGAACATGAGATACACAACATCCAACATTCAGACTCACCAGCCTCCATAAATGAAGAGCACCAGGTTGGGTCAGTTATAGTAGATATAAGCATACTTCACATTACTGGGTATGAATAATGAGGAGGCAAACTTTGAAGATGCAGAGCATGATGTCCCATCATCAGACTGTAAACAAACATCCACCAGGCTTCTTTGTTGCCAAAATTGATGATTCTCCCATCAGGGATCAGTAGCCTGTGTTAACCTGTGGTATAAGCAGCAGTCACTGAAATATTACTGTTTCAGATAAGAAATCTAGCACATAAAAGCCAGGGTGGGAGGAATCTCTGCAAAATGACTTACCTCTGCAAGTGTGAAGCTCAACAAAAATCTGACTCTCCAGTCACTGACAAACAAAACCTCCAGCTGGGAGATAGAAAACGCTGTCTGGGTCTTGCTGGATGTTGCTGGTCAGAGTCCACACGTTAGCAGAGTGCTTCTTGGTCCCACTGACCCATGTGGACAGTGACTGTGGAGAACTGTTCTGGAAAACAGAGAAGAGAATTAAAATAACAAAAAGCCAAACAGGATTTGCCCTTGGCCTTATCAGCACCTGTAAAGGGAGTTGTTTTCTCAAACTGCTGACGCTGAAGTAAGTTCATCTAGTTTTAGAAACTTTCACTGAACAGTAACAGTGTCACAACTAAGCATATGCATAAGCACTTAAATACTTTAAATGATAATAACAGAAAATTTATTTTACAGGAGCTAGAGCCTTCTCCCAGTAGTCATAGGTAGAGCACACCTGGACAGGTCACCAGTCTGTCAGAGGACTAACACAGAGACAGACATCAGAGTAACAAATCTATTTAAAATTAATGTAAGTTTGCTGCAGCTGTATGTATGAACATGTGTTTCTGTGTTCACAGTCCACCTCTCAGGAACCTGCAGTTGACTTTTAGTCAACTTTAAACAGACCTCACAAAAGGCTGATGTGGCTGGATCAGTAGTCTGATTTAAGTACGATACCTTTGGCCAGGGATTACTCTGGTGCATCGCTTCACTGCAGTCTTACGTATTTTCCCCACACCTGAATAAAAAATACTGATATATACAAATAACAGCTTCAGCTGATGCAGCCTGACTCAATCCTAAATGTTCAGCACACAGAGACACAGAGGTGCCGTTTAAAGTTTAGTGATAACATGAGTCACTGATCATTTGCAGTATTACAGAGTCTGGCAGTCTTTGCATGATGTCCACGTCACTGTAAGTTTCTAGCTGACTCTCAGGTGTGACAGGTGTGCCAGCAGGAAAGAGTAATAATAACCTGCATCCTGAGGTTTGTCATGCAGGATTAAAGGAGCCAGGCTTTGTTCACACAGCTAGGATTGTATTTTACACTGACCCTGGGTCAGTATAAGTATCATACAGTTTAAACGAAGCACTGAAACTTGCACATACAGATGCACTGAAGCTAATCAAGATATTTGCTGTCAGTCTGTGGCTGCGATTAAACACTTTACTGGAAACTTTATTAACTAGTAACTTCATCAGTCATGACAGAAGCTAATATTTCTGTGCTAACATCGTTTAAACAGTAACAGCTTTACTCCAATATAAGCTAATGTTTACACCGTAACTTTAAGCTAGCACCATAAAGACGGTAAAACACGTAATAATATCTACAAATGCATCTTAAAGCTGTTATATTAGCGCTCGGTGTATTACTAACATAACCACATTAACATTACTGACACTCGCTGACTTTCAATAGTCATTCTATAAATGCTGTCCGTTTAAATGGTCTTACCTGTACACACTGTATATCCACCGGATTCCAGCCAGAGTGGATTCTGGAGTCTTCCCACGCTCCTGTTAGTGATCCTCCATCTGGATGGATGAGAACAACCTTCTGAACAGTCAAAGGAGCTGGCAAAGAAAAGCGTCTGGACTTCTTTAAGTTGCTTGAAGACGTTTCACCTCTCATCCGAGAAGCTTCTTCAGTTCTAAGGTCAAATGGTGGAGAGTCCCAGATATAAACCTAGTGGGAGTGACCCCCCACAGAGGGACAAAAGGACCCCCTGATGATCCTCTAATCGCCTGAGCCAAGGTGGGAAACTGGGCGTGGGTCCCAATCAGCCAGAGTTTCGGGTGTGTTCATTGTGAAACCTGGCCCCACCTTATCATGCGAATTCCTGAGGTCAGATGGCCCAGGATGTGAGTGGGCGTTAAGGCGTCTGGGAAGGGATCTCAAAACTGGATTATAGATGGCAGAGAGTTGGTGTCGTAAACCCCCGCCTCTGTTCAACGATGGTCGCTCACAGTGGACACGCTCCTGTTAGTGATCCTCCATCTGGATGGATGAGAACAACCTTCTGAACAATCTAGCAGGAGATGGCCCATATCTATGGGACTGATTTGTGGTAATAACGCCCATTGTATGGACTGATAACAGCCGAAGCGGGTGAAAAAAGTCACCCAGTAGCTAGCTGTGCCATTACCCAGCATACATCACTCCCCCCAAAAATGCAATAAACCATACAAAAGTATCGTTCTACCTGTTTTTCAGGTAGTTGTTTACATTATATAATTTATTGTGTTCAGTATACGTCACTACAATGTGATTTCGGAAATATATAAATATACGGACAACAGGCTCTTCCGCGGCAATCTCTTCAATCGGAGGACCCTTGTTACGTGTCTGTAGGCTGCATGTTTTCTTTCCCTCCCCTTTTGTTTGCCATTCCCTTAGGTCGCAGACTGCAGGCTGATTTCAATCTGGGGACATCCAATTAATTAGAGGAGGGAAGCCCTGATTGGACAAACCAGGAGTGAAGCCCTTGATAAGGAGACTCACCTGTGGCTGGGCGCAGCTCTCTTCCCTCCTTGAATTGTTTGACACATGTGTGACGGTTTCCTGCTGTCTTTCTTTTGTTTGATGATTGTGGTGGGAGTAAAGTGGACTAGGTGAGTTTGGGGACCTCATACACTTACTCACGTAGAGTCTTTGTGTTAGAAACACTAGGTAAGTAGGTTGGTGCCACCCATGTAATTTTGAGCTTGTTTTAAGTTGAGGTTTGGGTCTATCTCTCCTGTTTGTTGCTTTTCTAGGATAGTAGCTCAGCTCAGCTAAGTTTTGGTTTTGTCTTTTTGGTGTTTTTTTTGGCACAACCTAACTGTCCCTTTCCCCCCCACATTTGTTGTTCGAGTCTGGGTTGTTTATTTTGTGAGAGCGCTGCCATTAAACCTTTTTTCATAACACCTGTACTGAGTTTCCGGAGTTGTTGTGTTATCCCCTCCTGCCCTCGGGGAGACGTAACCCAAGTGGGGGCTCGTCCGGGATATATTTCCCAGAGCTGTGGACAACGCTGGTGCTTGGTACAGTGTTACTGCCTTGTAATTAAGTATGGCTTTCGACTTAGAAGATTTTATTCGTGCTCCGAGTCCTGAGAAGTTTGAGTTATGTCGCAAAGATGACTTATTGAGTATTGCGGCACACTTTGATATTCCAGTAAAGAAAAATAGTGCGAAGAAGGAAATCAAGGGTATTATTTTACAACGTCTGGTTGAGTTGAAGATCTTGCCCGGTTCTGATGTGTGTGATAGTAACGTTCTCTCTGTTGAGCAAGGTGTCGCACCTCTGAAGGCGGAGGATGGTGCAATAGCTACTCCCCCCAAAGTCCAGGTGGAGCCTACGGTTCCTCCCACTCTACCTCGCTTTGATCCTTTTTCCCCGGACTTCAGTGGGTCAAATGGACATGCTAGACTTAAGGTGCATCTAGCTCGCCTTCGGCTGGAGGTGCAGGAAAGGGAGCAAACACGTAAGGCCGAGCTTGACTTCAAACTTCGGATACGTCAGCTGGAAATTGAAGCTGAGAAGGAGGTAAAGTTGAAACAGCTAGAGGTGGAAGCTATGAGACTTACACAAAGCCTGTCTTCTCCCAGCTCACCGGTTACTTCAGAACCCTTGCCTTCATCTGGCAGCACCTATAGGTTTGATGTGCGCAAAAATATTGCTTTGGTGCCAACATTTAGAGAGACTGAAGTCGATTCCTACTTTAGTGCTTTTGAAAGGATTGCAACGGCATTAGAATGGCCAAAAGAAATGTGGGCTGTGCTGCTGCAATGCAAGCTAATGGGCAAAGCACAGGAGGTTGTATCAACTCTCTCTATCGAAAACAGCATGAAATATGATGTACTGAAGCAGTCCATCCTTCGTGCTTATGAGCTTGTGCCTGAGGCCTACCGGCAAAAGTTCAGGAATCACAAGAAGTCTGATGGTCACACAGTGTTGTGGTCCAGGGTATTGGAATGACTTTTGTGTCTGCACCTTTGCACATTGTTCATATCACTTCTTCTGTGTTCAGTGGAGTTGGTAAGGTCGCTGTCCTCCCCTCGCTGCCAATAAAAGGGGTTGATTTCATCCTAGGGAATGATTTAGCAGGTGGAAAAGTGATGCCTGTCCCTGAGATGCTGGATAAGCCTGAACCAAGCTTGAAAGTTAGCCAGCAAGAAAACACTAACATTCTTCCTGCTTGTGGGGTGACTAGATCTCAGTCCAGGTGCTGTCATTCTACAGGAAGATCAGGATGGACTCAACCACCCTGTGTGCTACTTCTCAAAGAAGTTCACTCTTCCCCAGAGAAGGTATTCCACCATCGAACAAGAAACCCTTGCCGTTCTGCTGGCTCTGCAGCATTTTGAGGTTTATCTCGGATTAAGCAGGGAGCCCATAAAAGTCTTTACAGACCACAATCCGCTTGTTTTCCTTTCAAGGATGTACAATAACAATCGTCGGCTTATGAGGTGGTCTTTAATCATTCAAGAGTACAACCTTCAAATCTGCCATAAAAAGGGACAGAAAATGTCCTGGCTAATGCACTATCCCGTGCCCTGTAGTCTGTTTAGGGTTTTTTTTTTTGTTTGAAGGAACCAAACTGTTTGTTTGGTCTTGTAAGGGTGGGGGTGTTACGTGTCTGCAGGCTGCATGTTTTCTTTCCCTCCCCTTTTGTTTGCCATTCCCTTAGGTCGCAGACTGCAGGCTGATGTCAATCTGGGGACGTCCAATTAATTAGAGGAGGGAGGCCCTGATTGGACAAACCAGGAGTGAAGCCCTTGATAAGGAGACTCACCTGTGGCTGGGCGCAGCTCTCTTCCCTCCTTGAATTGTTTGACACATGTGTGACGGTTTCCTGCTGTCTTTCTTTTGTTTGATGATTGTGGTGGGAGTAAAGTGGACTAGGTGAGTTTGGGGACCCCATACACTTACTCACGTAGAGTCTTTGTGTTAGAAACACTAGGTAAGTAGGTTGGTGCCACCCATGTAATTTTGAGCTTGTTTTAAGTTGAGGTTTGGGTCTATCTCTCCTGTTTGTTGCTTTTCTAGGATAGTAGCTCAGCTCAGCTAAGTTTTGGTTTTGTCTTTTTGGTGTGTTTTTTTTGGCACAACCTAACTGTCCCTTTTTCCCCCACATTTGTTGTTTGAGTCTGGGTTGTTTATTTTGTGAGAGCGCTGCCATTAAACCTTTTTTCATAACACCTGTACTGAGTTTCCGGAGTTGTTGTGTTATCCCCTCCTGCCCTCGGGGAGACGTAACAACCCTTCATGTCAATTCCCGACGCGAGAGGGGTACCCTGCACGTCCATAAGTGCAGCAGAGGGAGCCTGACCATGCGTCACACGTTTGACGAGTTGGGAGTGAGAACGTGTTGGATTAAGGGGTATTTTCTCTCTTCTGGACCACTGTCAGTAAACCCTACACATTGTTGTGTGGGAAAATTCCAGTCGATCAGCAGTTTCTGAAATACCAGAGACCAAAAACTATGCCATTTTGAAACCTTTATATAACATGCCTCATTCATCCATTCATAGCAGCACTTTTTTCAACACCTTAGTCCTTTCTATCTTAAGGATTACCAGAGACTGAACACCAACCTTCCAGTTAGTGTATGACCTGCTCTACCTCCCGAGCTACAGCTGCCCAGAGCTGCTGAAATTACCTTTCTTTTCTATTCTAATGCTGAGTTTGAACTTCAGCAGGTTGTTGTTGTGTGGTGTTAGTTCAGCAGGCATTACACACACACACACGCAGATAGGAACAGAGGATTACCAGAGATAACTCCTTTCTTTATTTTTATTTTTCTTCTTCAAAAACCACAACTAGAACAACATACTCACTAGCGCCCTCTAGCACTTCTGGTAAATGGATCTACAGAACAAATGCAATAGTATGTGTGGACACAACAGTTGTCTTGACTGACAAGCTTATATTGCACAGATTAGCTCCCATGTGATCGACTGATTAAATATTTGCATTATCAAGCAATTGAACAGGTGGCTGTTGAGTGTATATTATGTGTTGTTAGATGGCATGCATGCTTGAAACCTGATGGATTTTGGGGGATTTGAATATCTCCTATCTTGCCAAAGGACACCATGATTTGCAGAGAAAGGCGATGTGGATCAAATCACTAACTTTTTTAACTGAGCCAGCTCTGAACCCTAACCTGTTCTGAAGAAAATGAAAAGGATTCATCAGTAGGATTCATGTACCAGTTTTGGTACTTTTATCCACTTGTAATAGAGTTTCTTGTAATAAGACATCTGCTGCATACAGAGACAAAAATATTAAAGGGGTACACTGAAACTAAAAGACTTTTGGACAAAATAAAATAAGTAAAAGCTGAATTTTGTAGTTTCTGATGGGTTCCTGGGCTTTGAAAAAAGTGCTTGTTGAAATTGTCTTAAGTTTAACTAATTATTGTCTAGCCCTTACCAGGAGTTTTTCAGGGCAGCTAAAAGTACCTAACCTGGAGTAGTTATTTTATCCTGCACAGAAAACATTCATGTAAGATGTGCATGGGAGGTTCCCACTGTTAGAACACACAAAACAACAGCCTACATTTTCATTTTTGAACATTTGGGTTTTTTTTTTCCTGTTTTGTTACCTTTGGTAACAAAATAAACGTGTGTAATAAATATGACAGATGTTGCATAGACTGTCTCTAGGAGCGACTAAAATTTAAGGAAAAAAATGAAAGCAGAACTGAAAAAAGCTAAAGCACGTGAAACAAATTAAAAAAACAAACAAAAAAACTGAAATCAGACTTGAAGCAAAGTGATATAACAGCAACAAACACAGAACAAAGGGGAGCAGAGGAAGGCTGAGCCAGACACGTGAACCCTAGGCCTGCAGTCCCTATGCCGTTCCTAACATCAGTACACACAAATAGGAAAAATTCCCACAGAGAAAAGAGCCACACCTCCGGCTAGCTGTCCACAGTCATCTCAAAGGAGAAGAGCTTTGATGCCAAGCCTGCTTTTATGTGCCTCCACTGGGCCTACAGTATGTGTGTCTGAGACAGTCAGAGTGAGTGTGTTTACATAGACATGTACACTGATTTCTGCATGATTTTTGCAACATTGTTCACTTAAGTACATGCATTTAATATAGTAATTGTCATCATTATGGGAACCATTGCATGATATCCTTAGGGAAGCTGTGACTTACACAGTGGTCCTCTGTCAGGATAAGCAGTCACTTGACCGGCAGTGCTCATCCAGTCAAATCTAAATTTAGACATCAATTAAAATATGCCAAAGTGAATCGGGGTCTCTGCTTATCTTTCTGTTAAAGTCACTACACACCACCAGACTTAGATTAAACCATAAATTCAAACCATGTGATATTTAAAGTGTGTATTTTTGTTTGTATGTTTGTATACAGTATTGTTAATGGAAAATTGTATTTAGTAGTCAGTATAATCTTTTAGTGATATAAGTTTGCATATGGTAGAATACTGCATGTAGTTATTTGTATTAGGAAATATTCAACCATGTATACTTAGAGGCATATAATCAATTGTGTGTGATCTCTAACAGGCTGCAGGCTTGGTGTGCACTCCAGGAATGCACCCCCACGTCCTGGGAGCATGAGAGTTCGTACCTTGTTTTATTGTTTTACGGTAGGATTAACGTAGCTATGTCTGTTTTAGTTTAAGTGCTTCTTTACATATAGATGAACTGCTGGACTTCCTCACCATGTTATTTAGGGTGAGGGGGAGACTACCCTTTCCTGACCAAGGATGTACCTTTTGTGCTTTCATGACCCTTTGATCAGCAGGACACACACAGACACACACAGACACACACACACACTGAAGTATAAATAAAGACCGGGGCAGTTTCTTAGTGCGAGTCTCTCAGTAGGGAGCTGCCCTTGCTAGCAAGAACTCTGATCCAGCACTGATTCCTGACGCCGTGGGGAGCCAGCACCGAAGCCTGTGCACAGCCCTCTTGGACGAAGAGAGAGCCCCAGGACGTTAAATTCGGGTCTGGGCCGGTGTTTTTAATCTGGTCCACGGCGGTGGGATTCAGTCCGATGATCTGAATCACCAGTGAGACATCGGAGAGTGAGAAACACTATTTGGTATATAAAGACGGCCGCAAAAGTTTAAAGAAATGTGATAAAAAAAAAAAAAAAAAAAAAAAATAGGTTTAAGTTCGCCAAAAGGAACCGTGTTTTGACCAGTTTTAGAGGTAGCCGAAATTATCTCGTGACAAATTAGTTCGCAAATGTCTATGTGTGTGTATGTGTCTGGAAGTAAGTTGATTTTACAGCACAATACGCTGCTGAACTACTTCCATTTTTGTTTTCTTTGCTGAGGCTCACGTGCTGGTGACAAAGGAGAACGGTTGAGTTTCATCTCATAAAACTGATACCGCTTCACCGTTAGGGTGAAGTCGAAGGCCGTATCAGTAAACCACTCTGAAGTCAAGCGTGCCAGTGACGGCCCAGCAAAATCTTTGAAAATGGGTGATAAACAAGTAAAATTAACACCTGATGAGAAATGTCTAGAAAAACAGCAAGCCGGAGCAGGACTAATCCAAAAGAAAGAGAGAGGAATGCATAGTGGAAGAGCAAGAGGTAGAGGCTACACACACACACACCAAACAGTGACTTTAACACTACATGATGGAGGTGTGGAAAAGAGGGACATTTTGTACGTGACTGTAAGAAACAAAGAAGACAGTAACTCAGAATAGGATAGCAGCTCAGCTGAAGAGAGCAGTTCAGACTAGGAAGAACATAATAATCCCTCACCCAACACGGCGCTGTGGTGGGAAAGGCTCCATCATAAACACGCCCTGCGCCCTGTGCAGAGGTTCAGGCCAAGAAGAAGAAGACGACGACTTCCAAGCCCAAGAAGGTCGGCCCCAGCGTGGGCGAGCTGATTGTGAAAGCCGTGGCCGCTTCCAAGGAGCACAACGGCGTGTCCGCGGCCGCTCTCAAGCAGGCTCTGGCTGCCAGAGGCTACGATGTGGACAAGAACAAGGCCCGTGTCAAGACCGCCATCAAGAGCCTGGTGGCGAAGGGCACTCTGGTGCAGACCAAGGGCACCGGGGCCTCCGGATCCTTCAAGATGAACAAGGCTAGTGAGACCAAAGCCAAGACGCCCGCCGCGGCCAAAGCCAAGAAACCGGCAGCAGCTGCTAAGAAGTCGCCTCAGTGAGAGTGGTGAGAACACAAATTTTGTTATTTAATGTGGGAAATCAAAATTTGGGTTAGCAAACCTGGGAAAAACAAAACTGACTGCTTAAGTTGGAAAATTGAGAAGGAGTCTGAAACACTGCAAAAATACAAACATATACAAAATCACACAGAACATGCATTAACCCTACTAATACAAACATAAAATAACTCATGAAGATTAGACATCTTAAGCGTGAGTCTGTTTATCATCTTGTCCAAGTCACCTCGTGTGATGCAAAGACCAGTGGAACTCATGGCACATTACATGCTCTGCTGGATATGCAGCTCCACAGACATGTATTAGACCTGCCTAATAACACAAACACCCATGCAATGAAAATTAGCTTGTTATCTTTCATCAGTGTTAAAATAGTGTCAATTTAGCAGACACTTGTTATCAAATACTGAATTTATCCAATGCAAAAAAATTGACTCTCTGGGTTGCAGGACAACAGTTTAACTTTTGTGAAAAAAAAGGATCCTGGTTTGACCAACCAGTGATCAGACAATAAATTTAGTTGTTAATATAGTAAATTGGGAGAAGCTTCCTGCTTGATTGATGCAGCACAAGTAATTTACTGTATGAGGGAAATTGTCTTTTGTGATACTATTTTGAACATGCTTTTCTGTTGTCCTGTCAACTTAGTGGGTTAATAGCTGATATGCAAATTATTTGATCGGTTTTAGATTAATGAAAGGTGACTGAATTCTAGCACGAGTGAATGGGATGTTTGTTGTGTGTTGAGTGGAGACTCTAAAACACTGAGTTTCCTGTTTTGATGTGCGAGTGAATCCTGTATTTAGATACACAACTCTGAATATGTCAGAACAAACTTCTTTTGTGAAGTGCATGACAGCATGTCACATGTTTTATGATGAAGGGAAAAAGGAAAAATTGAATAAAATAGATCTGTGACCTAAATGAGTGAAGAGCGCAGAACTGGTGATTAAACTCATAGCTAATAAGACATTAGGGTTATGTTGTGTGTTTTGCAGCTGATGGTTGGTTTGGAGTGAATCTAACTGATGATTTTTCTTTTGTTGTGAAGTTGAGCCTGCCAATTAGTATGATGGTATGATGAACCATGCTAATGGTGATTTACCCTCCTGAGATGAGGAGTTTGTGTCATGACTTAACAAGGCCTTTTTATTTTGATACTTTCACAGTGCACTGAAAGTTTGGTTTGATAATCTCTGTTATTTTTCATTTTTGAACAGGCACTGATTTTGTTTGTCTATTTCTTTTCTTTAAGCAGGGGAAAAGAAGGAATTAAAAGTGCTATACGACCTGTCGAGAAAGCCGTTACAAGTGAGCTTCTCCAAAATTAAAATGGGCTC
The DNA here is from genome assembly GCF_041146795.1 of Maylandia zebra. Taxonomy (NCBI): domain Eukaryota; kingdom Metazoa; phylum Chordata; class Actinopteri; order Cichliformes; family Cichlidae; genus Maylandia; species Maylandia zebra. Next base: position 26,051,935 of record NC_135168.1, on the reverse strand, counting down.
TGGAGAAAGCCACTTATTGGGACAAGTTCCTGTCCAAAAAGGATTCAGCAATGTAATCCGATCTAAAGTTCTTCTTTTTCTTTTTGAAATGACGTCATTTTGCTGAAAATGGAAACTAAATGCGACGATGGTTTCCACTATCAGCAAAGAAAGAATGAATGAATGAATGGAAATAAAAACAAACTGACTGACTGGTAAAAGCTGACAAGACTTGACCACGACTCAAGGTTAACCTCCACCTAGACAGGACAAAGGGTGGATGAATTTATGTCTTCTGTTACAGGAGCAGAAAGATGATAGCAACATTCGAGGTTGCATGATGGTTTAACCTTTGAAATGCCATTTTCTGTGTCTGTGCATCTACCAGGGGTGTTATTCACTACCTTGTGTTGCTTACAGAGGTAACGGTGACAAAGTATGCAATACGCCTGCGCAAGCGCTAACATTTGCATTTTCTCTTCTACAGCATTGCAGTTTTTCATGTGTTTGATCATGTGATTTATAAGAGGGTTAGTTAATGTTTTTTTTACTAAAGGATTTCTGGGTTTATATGTGAATGACATTCTTTCTACAGCTAGGGTTGGCTAACTTTATGGTGTTTTTATGGCACCTCTGGAATGTGGATGGCCGACGCCTGCCCACCAGGATAATCAATGTGTGTTGCTAATGTTTGTTTTTTGAGACTGCATGTACAAGATTCAGCAGAAGCGGACAAGTGACATGAGACAAACAAATAAGAGATGCGGTGTTATGGAATAGTTAATATGGGCTCCTTTGCTGGCCACTCTTGAGCCCATAAATAATATATGAGTGGAGTGACTTTGCTTAAGAGAAGTCACTGATTACATTACTGTTGACTGAGTACATGGGATGATCCATGTCTGAGGCAAATTATGGTAATAATTGTAGTTTACTGATTTGAGAAAACCTGCACATGACACTTGTCCTGCTAGTGCTGAATGCTTTATTACTTTTATGATATAATTGTTTATAGGTGTGAAGTTTGATTTCACTCAGAGGTGGGACCAAGTCATTGTTTTGCAAGTCTCAAGTAAGTCTCAAGTCTTTATCCTCAAGTCTCAAGTCAAGTCTCAAGTAATGTCAGGCAAGTCAGAGTCGAGTCTCAAGTCACTGGTGTAAAAGTCCGAGTCAAGTCACAAGTCTGAAACTTTGAATTTCAAGTCCTTTCGAGTCTTTAAAAAAAACAAACGAAAAAATAATGTTGCAGTTATGCTAAATGTAAATATTAGACCATGTAATTTTAAAATCTGTGTTTTTCTCAACACATACAAAATAGTGAACTTAGAAAATATACACAAATTGTGAAATTGCACCTCTTTAAAATGCAGCTCAATTAAACTTAGCTCCAAGAATAATTTTCACCGACAGTTCTGAGATACGCTGCATGTTATTCTTGGATGCGGTTGTAGGACCAGCTTTAAAATCGCATGACAAAAATATCATACACATTAAAAAAAACTGTATCACCAACGTAGCCTGGAAAACATTTGCTAGTTAGATGAAGTCAGCTATCTCATCTTAGCATATTTATATGCATATTTATAATTATACGGTTCTTGGAGTGAGTGCATACACTCATGAAGTTTAGTAACTTCCGGTCACTGCAACAAGCCCAGGTACAGTTTACCGACGGATGGGTGCAGGACCTTGAAATGCACTGTGTAGAAAGTAAAGACCATCGTACATATCATAAGTTTACCAGTCTCACAAATCGTCTTCATAAATACACATTCGTTAACCGTTTATTAATATAACCTTTGAGCTCAACGGTAATTAATTAGTAGTGGAAATAATTTCTGGTAGCATCACAGAAATGTAGCAGTGACAATAATATTGTATGCTGTAATCGTACTGGACAATTAGTGATACAAAAAACCTGTTTTATCCTGTGAATAAAAGTATGTGTTTTTGTCAGTGTACCATAATAACAGAAGTGAAACGCAATATTGTGTCAGGACAATTTACTATTTATGCACAATAAATAAAGGAGCATAGCGCGACAATTTCTGTTCAGCGCCAGACTTGCTTGTAACCTATATCACCAATTATGTTAAGAAAAATGACGCATTAACTACAACAGCAGACTGACCTTTGTGTAAATGCTTGGAGCAGACTAACCTGTGAGCTGGAGGGTTCTGGGACGTTATATTTGGTCTTTGAATGGCTGCAATCCAGTCGCCTCTTTGTTACTTCGGAAACATGGCTCGAACAATTTCTCTTCAACGACGTAATCCGATAACAACCGATCTCTTTACCCGTCGGCTTCCCGTGGCTGTCATGCTATTGCAGTTAATAATACAACAGCTTCTTGACATTTTTGTGTTTCTTTTTATCGCTGTGTGACTGATTTTAATTGAAAGCCTGCGTGCGCTAGTACCGCTTGCCACGAGTTCCCAGAATCCTTTGCGGTTCTACCCGTGAATGACGTCACATTTTCAATCTCCATATAATATGCATGTTAAATTTTATATTTGGGGTAAAATATCAAGTCTTTTCAAGTAAACCGGTTCAAGTCCAATTCAAGTCCCAAGTCATTGGTGTAAAAGTCCAAGTCAAGTCACAAGTCTTAGAACATTTTTTCAAGTCAAGTCTAAAGTCATAAAATTAATGACTCGAGTCTGACTCGAGTCCAAGTCATGTGACTCGAGTCCACACCTCTGATTTCACTTCCAGATTTTGCTTTCCAGGCCATGATGGTGTGTATGCAGGCTCCTGGCAGAGCCAGGTGTTAAGCAAATTTAGTATGCAAAACACACTAACATTTTTATTGCAGGATTATAGGTCCAGGGTGGTGCTGCTCCAGGGGAGGAGATGCCCTGATGTTGCCTGGGATATGATCTAGCTAACCTTTTTCTTTAAGACAGGAATCTGATTTTGATGAGTTGACTCATGGGAGTGTCCATGTGTCAAGATGAGGGATCCAGGATTAATATGAAACAATTAATTAACATTAAATTTTGGAATTAACATTAAATTTTGTTTTTATATAATTTTTGCAGCGATTTGTGTGATTAACTGTTTATTTACAGGTATTAAACCTATGCAAGTGGTGCATCCATGTTCAGATGAGGCTTTGATGGCCTATAAGTGAAGTTCACTGAACTAAAGAATGTGGTTTGATGATTGTTGACATGCTCTCCAAATAGAAGTTTTTCCTCCTAGCAAGGAAATACAGGTGCAGCAGTAATCTCCTGAGAAATCTTCAGAGGCCCAGTGAGCAGCGAGAACCATTCCAGGCATAACTGACAGCCCAGGCAGTGGTTGAGGTCAAAGGTCGAGCTGGTTGGGGCCCATCATGAGATCAGACTTTGGAGCCACAGCACGGACCATGAAACTGCGTTGGAATGAGAGCTGTGCCAAGGGGGCTTTCCAGAGGCCAACAGAGGAGATTGTGGACAGCAGATGGGCACCTGAAGGATGAGGGGAGCGTGCCAAGCTCCATCGACAGCGCAGAGGGAGTCTAAGGATGACATCATGATTCTGTGAAAGCACAGGAACCGGAAGCTATGGTGGTGATGACAGCAGTTTCCTATGAACATCACCTAATGCTGTGCCACTATACTGTGCATACGATGACACTCTGAAGACTGCTGGGATCACAACAGCAGTAAGATAACTGAACCCAGCACCCTTTCCACAGAGGTGTTTTTCTGCAGAGGATGGACAGTAGAAGAGTCATAAGTATTCCTACCGCAGGATGAAGGCCTGAAGTGAGGTGATGGGGGTTGATAGAGGCCAATTCAAGCGCTTCTGACCATTTCAACTGCCTGCAAAATAGCAGAGAGACCCTCCTGGATTTATCAGAGCCACTGCAAAGAGGTCGAGGTCCCAGGAAACCCCGGCACCCTCAAGACAGCACAATAGAGAAATCTCACACTTGGTTGTTTCAGTGGTGAGGGGGGAGTGCTGATTGAGCCCCCGTAGGGTAAGCTCGCACTTCAACCTCCAGCCTCTGATCAACTCTAGGGCAACCAAGTGCGAGGCGTGACGGACCTGTGTGCAACCATGGGAAGGTGGACCCTCTTGGTTACGTTGACTACGACGCTCACTTTTACAGGACCCCAGCTGACGCAAACAACAGCTGAACCAGGAGAAAGGCAGAAAAGATTGACACACGACAACTCTCACCTAAGAGACATGACGCAAGACCACATCCCTCCGTGGATGAACAATGCCAGGTACCGTTATATCCACGACAGAACAAAAGCAGAATCGGCAAATACAGACTATTATGTCTGTTCCCATCTACCCAGCACGGCAACATACCCCACACTATATGTGTTCCTGGACCAACTCCCAGGGAAGAACTACTCTATGATACTAGCAGAAAAAGGGGACTTTGTGTCCTCTTCAACAACACATGCTGCATTTACATAAAGAAGACGCACATTCATCAAACATGACTGATGCCCTGAATGTTTGGAGACAGATCCAGCAGGCCCAAAATCAGGACTATGTAAGTGATACAAGTGACTGGTTTTCTTGGCTACACTAGCTCCTGGTTACAGGTGCTAAAAAGACTACTCATCGGAGTTGGGATATTTTTACTTTTATTTTGTGTCTTTGTAACGTGTATATTGCCATGCCTAAAACTTATGATTAACCGAGTAATATTTTCTACTGTTGCTGCATAAATAGCCATGACAAGTGATGATGATGATAATGACCCCGACCTGTTGGAACATGAAGACTTTGTGTGATTGATGACGATGTGACTGAAAATGTACAACAAGATGTTACAAACTGGTATCTCACTTTAAGTTTTACTGACAACAGGAGGGAATGTTAATGGAAAATTGTATTTAGTAGTCAGTATAATCTTTTAGTGATATAAGTTTGCATATGGTAGAATACTGCATGTAGTTATTTGTATTAGGAAATATTCAACCATGTATACTTAGAGGCATATAATCAATTGTGTGTGATCTCTAACAGGCTGCAGGCTTGGTGTGCACTCCAGGAATGCACCCCCACGTCCTGGGAGCATGAGAGTTCGTACCTTGTTTTATTGTTTTACGGCAGGATTAATGTAGCTATGTCTGTTTTAGTTTAAGTGCTTCTTTACATATAGATGAACTGCTGGACTTCCTCACCATGTTATTTAGGGTGAGGGGGAGACTACCCTTTCCTGACCAAGGATGTACCTTTTGTGCTTTCATGACCCTTTGATCAGCAGGACACACACACACACACACACACACACACACACACACACACACACACACACACACACTGAAGTATAAATAAAGACCGGGGCAGTTTCTTAGTGCGAGTCTCTCAGTAGGGAGCTGCCCTTGCTAGCAAGAACTCTGTGTGTTTCTCTTCTCTGAGTCTTTACTGAAGAAGTGTTTTAGAATATTTTCCCTAACAAGTATGTTTGTTCAAATCCCTTCAAAATATGCCTGTTTGTTCTATGAAATAACTAAATGGGACACCTTCAATTCTTTCACTGGAAAAAGCTGCTGCATCTGTGACCTGTTATTCTGCTTAGGACATGTGAAAAAATATAATGTCTCTGTCCCCACCATCTCCTGACCAGGACAAGGCACTAATTGAGAAAATTGCTTTTTTTCATCATAATCATTATTATTATTATTATTTCATTTATTATTATTATTATTATTATTATTATTATTATTATTATTATTATTACTATTATCCATATTTGCCTGCATGCCATCTCTTCATGTATATTTTTTCCTTTTCATATCAACATGACAAGATTGGTCAGTGAGAAGGGAGGAGGCTGCAGGTTTATAGGGAGGAGGCTGCAGCGTTAGTGGTAAGACTCATCACTGTGACATGATGGTTTGTGAATGAGCTTTCCTGAGCCCTCTTCAATCTAACTTAGTGTAAAATTGATAACTTGTGATGTCTTTCTCGCATCACAAGCAGATCGCTTTTACATTTTTAACGTTCCTTGCACATTCATTCAGACATTTTGTTTACATTGATGAAATGAGCCACAACATTAGACATTTTTATAGATTAGTCAGTAGTGTTATATAAAAACCCAGCTTTGATACAGCAAAGGGATCAAACAATTTTTTAAACTTATAAATGACAGATCACCTGTCTGGCGTTAGCTGTCACTGCCATTTGCTGTTAGCTCCTGATTTATCCTGTCTCTCTCCCAGGGATAATTTATCAGATGTAATTAAGAAAATCACCACTGTTTTCTTGTCCATACATGCATTCTATTCCCTGGCTCTGGCTAGTCCCTCTCTTCCACAGCATGGCTTCTATCCTGTCTTCCTTCTCTCACCCCAACCGGTCACACCCCTCCCTGAGCCTGGTTCTGCCGGAGATTTCTTCCTGTTAAAAGGGAGTTTTTCCTTCCCACTGTCGCAAATGTGCTTGCTCATAGGGGGTCATTTGATTGTTGGGTTTTTCTCTGCATGTATCATTGTTGGGTCTACCTTACGATATAAAACACCTAGAGGCGACTGTTGCTGTGATTTGCTGTGAAGATAGCAGATGGAGTAACAGAAGAAGTCTTTACAGAAGAGAACTGTCATGCTGATGGGCATCATCCCAGAGGCCCACAACAGAAATTGCAGATGAAAGTTATAATGACATTAAATGTGTGTTTAGACAAGTTCAGAGAAGATGTACACCTCTTCTCATGTCATGCACTTACACATCCTCATCATTGGAACTGCTTTCTGAAGTGATGTCATACTGTACACCCCCAATCATCAAGTCAGTGGTTCAGCATGAGTCTTGGGAGTCTGAAAGATCCTGAGGTATTCAGCTGTATCTGCAGTTTCCAACTCAATATGCACTGCAGACGTGCATCAGGGCCTTTCGGTTACACATAGCACAGCAGGTCAGTCAGGAATCTTTAATTAGTTTTTACATGACATAACTGCCAGATGAAAGCAGCTAGAAAGACAGCTTTTTAGCACCTGGAGAACAGTTTAAACTGGAGGTTTTGCATGCCAGAAATATTTTCAGCAGGCCTGAGTACACCATGCTGGCCTTCTAACAGGCAATCACAAAAGACAATAAAATGGATAGAACTTTTCAAACTTGAGTGAGCTACAAGAATAGTTTGGCTTGTTTAAAAAGCTTTAAGGACAGGAACTAGATGCTTAAGGAATTATGCAATTAGGACTGGACCATCTTATGTTCTTACCTTCCTCCACAGTGGCTTTGCCTGTGAGACTTCCAGTGTTGCATTATCTCTTTCAGAAGTAGCACATCCTCATTGTCAAGCCTGTACTTAGAAATGTTGTAGTGCATCAGGTTGAGGGTTTGTGCTTTTATTTAAAGTCTTGGTTACTTAGTCTGGTGGAGAGGTGAGGTGTGCATTGGGTGTTTGATCTGTCCGTCTGCTTCATCCTTAATACGCCTGTACCGGATCATGTCATTGTGTGATGGGTATTTAATGACAGGTTGTCCTTGTTGCATTGTTAATATCACATCCACTTGTGAATCAGCTTCAAAAGAAAAGGACTCTCCTGCTTGCCCACTCTCCTCCAGTTCTGCTCACACACCTCTGGAAACCCACCTGTCACCCAAGTGGACCTCCTGGGACTGAACTCATCTTCCAGTCAAGTAAGACCAATTTCCAGTTTCTACAATCCACAACCTCTTTTGAGGCATCATTAACACTGTTTTTCCTCCTCCAAATCAAATCAAATCAAATCAAATCAAATCAAATCAAATCAAATCAAATCAAATCAAATCAAATCAAATCAAATCAAATCACTTTTATTGTCACTTTTATTGTCACATCACATGTGCAGGTACATTGGTACAGCACATGTGAGTGAAATTCTTGTGTGCGAGCTTCACAAGCAACAGAGTTGTGCAAAATACAATAATGAAAACAAGCAAAATACAAGAATGGCTACATCTGAAACTAATAAATATATGTGCAATATATAATAGTATATGCATTTCTGGATGTGTATACTAAATATTTTCTACGTGTGTGTGTGTGTGTGTGTGTGTGTACACATATTTTACAAATTAAATAGAGTAAACAATAAATAAAATATATAAAAATAAACAGAGTTCAGACGTGCAAAACAGTGGCATTACTGTACAGTATGGAGTGCATAATGTTGAAGTTCCAGTAGTGAAGGTGAGGTGTCTATGACATGTTCAGCAGTCTGATGGCCTGGTGGAAGAAGCTGTCTCTCAGTCTGCTGGTACGGGACCGGATGCTGCAGAACCTCCTTCCTGATGGAAGTAGTCTGAACAGTTTATGGCTGGGGTGACTGGAGTCCTTGATGATCCTCCCCGCTTTCCTCAGGCACCGCTTCCTATAGATGTCTTGGAGGGAGGGAAGCTCACCTCCAATTATCCGTTCAGAGCACCGCACTACTCGCTGGAGAGCTTTGCGGTTGTAGGCGGTGCTGTTGCCATACCAGGTGGTGATGCATCCAGTGAGGATGCTCTCAATGGCACAGTGATAGAAGGTCCTGAGGATGCGGGGGCTCATGCCGAATCTTTTCAGTCTTCTGAGAAAGAAGAGGCGCTGCTGCGCCTTCTTCACTGTTTTGTTTGTGTGTACTGACCACGTAAGATCCTCAGCCAGATGTACACCAAGGAACCGGAAGCTGCTCACTCTCTCCACAGCAGCGCCGTTGATGGTGATGGGGGTGTGTACTTCTCTGCACCTCCGGAAGTCCACTATCAACTCCTTTGTCTTTGCGACGTTGAGGGTGAGATGGTTGACTTGACACCAGTGGGTCAGGGCGCTGACCTCCTCCCTGTAAGCCGTCTCATCACCATTGGTGATAAGACCCACCACTGTAGTGTCGTCCGCAAACTTCACAATGATGTTGGAGTTGTTAGTGGCTGTGCAGTCGTAGGTGTAGAGTTGAGTACAGGAGAGGGCTCAGTACACACCCCTGTGGAGCACCAGTGTTCAGTGTGATGGGGGATGAGGTGATGCTGCCCAGTCTGACCACTTGGCGTCTGTCAGACAGGAAGCTAAGGATCCAGCTGCAGAGGGAGCTGCTCAGTCCTAGATCCTGCAGTTTCCTGTCCAGCTTCGAGGGAACGATGGTATTGAATGCTGAGCTGTAATCTACAAACAGCATTCTCACATACGTGTCTCTCTTCTCCAGGTGTGACAGGGCAGTATGTAGTGTCAGGGCTATGGCATCATCAGTGGACCTGTTGTGGCGGTATGCGAACTGTAGAGGGTCCAGTGAGTCGGGTAGTGTAGAGCAGATGAAGTCCCTGACCAGCTTCTCGAAGCATTTGCTTACGATGGGGGTCAGGGCTACAGGTCGCCAGTCGTTCAATGAGGAGATGGTGGAGGATTTGGGTACAGGGACGATGGTGGCCATTTTGAAGCAGGCTGGGACTACAGACAGAGAGAGGGAAAGGTTGAAGATGTGTGTGAACACTCCAGCCAGCTGAGTTGAGGACGCGGCCGGGAATCCCGTCCGGACCAGTAGCTTTGCGTGCGTTCACCTTCCTGAAGCACTTCCGCACATCCTCCTCAGACACAGTGTGCGCACTGACGTCATCCGCGGTGCGCACACTGTCCGGTCTCATGGTGTTCGCTGTGTCGAATCTAGCGTAGAATACGTTTAGATCCTCACACAGAGAGGCCATGGTCTGCGGTGTGCTGGTTTTCCCTCTAAAGTCTGTGATCGTGTTTAGTCCACAGAGTTTCCATGTCTGAGTCTGAACAACACAGATTTCACTGCGTTAGATCTGCTTATTCACTAACACGTAAATAAATACTTAAGCTGAATTTGCTTTCTTGGTCTGTGTCAATCCTTTTTAGGACAGCAAACTGCAAAAGTACCTGTTTTTTACTTCTTTCTTTTTTTCTTTTGTCTTTTGTGAAGGCATTGAGCTTGGTGCTTGTCACATAAATTCCTCGACTTTCATCTGGAGCTCTATCAGAAGTCCAGACCTCTTGGTCCTACTAAAAAAATGTTTTTAAAGTTATATATATATATATATATATATATATATATATATATATATATATATATATATATATATTTCCATGAATATAGCCATAAGTATGGATTGTTTGTCATTCTCATTTCTACCTTGTACTTTAGAATTTGGACAGTAAAACAATGAAAGACCCTGCTTGCCTAGAAGTAGAAATGTAGAATTTAGGATCTGGTTCTCTCTCACTTTCTTGACTTAACTCATTAAAATTAATTTATAAAAGTTGAAAATCACAAAGAAGAGTGCAGCCGAGCAAAAGTACCACTATACATTTTTCTTTATAGTAAGTGTGTGCTACTGTCACGGCTGCCGGGGCGAGCCGTGTGGTGTTGGAGGAAAAGGACCCAAAATGCAGGCAACGACTGATGATATGAGTGAGAGTTTATTTACAAGTGCCAGAGTGACAAAAAATGGGTAATGAGGCACGAGAAGCTACTGAAGAAACCTAAATGGGGTGGCTGTAGCTCAGGTGGCAGAGCAGGTCAGCCACTAATCAGAAGGTCGGTGGTTCGATCCCAGGCTGCATCCTGGCTGCATGCCAAATATCCTTGGGCAAGATACTAACCCCATGTTTGCCTACTGGTGGTGGTCAGAGGGCCCGGTGGCGCCTGTGTCCGGCAGCCTCGCCTCTGTCAGTGCGCCCCAGGGCAGCTGTGGCTACAATGTAGCTTGCCATCGCCAGTGTGTGAATGGGTGAATGACTGAATGTAGTGTAAAGTGCTTTGGGGTCCTATGGACTAGAAAAGCGCTATACAAATGCAGGCCATTTACCATTAAACTGGGAAAACTAAAGAGCAAAGAGACGCAGACCAAAGAACAAAACACCATGGAATGCAGACGAGCCGACACAGAGCACAGACCGACACCTGCTATATAGCTGTGTCCCAAAACGTAGGCTGCATCCTTTGGAGTACCCGGCCTTCGTGGTCTACGTGGGCCGAGTCCTTCTAAGACCGAGAAGGCTGGAAGTGCGAGGCTGTGAAATGGGACGGTCTAGCCTTCAGATTTGCGTCACCGCTGTGTCGGTGGAGCCAGGACACTGGCGTTAGTTCTCGACCGTCTCACGCTTCTGTTTAATCAGTTTTCTGTTTGACTTTTATTCAGCTGTGTAAAAATCCCAGAGGAACCCACCCGATGGATTAATAAAGTTTTATTTAATCTAATAATCTAATAACTTTGATCTCAGCCAAACCGATTTACTCCGGAACAAATAAAACACAGAAAAAAGCTAAACAATCAAATTTTTAAGTTATCCGATGAAGCCGGGAGTCCGCTGCTCTCGCCGGCTCGTGTGACTACTGAACCCTCCGGCTAGCTATCAAGTGGGTGGGTAAAAGAAGCACTTTTGCAAATATGCGATGTCTTGATAAACAAAGCAGATGTTTGAAGTTTCCACAGCTACTTTCTCGCCTGAAAATATGTTAAAAGTTTATTTTGTGACCCAGAAAGATTAATAAGAGCAATTTTAAAACTTAGTAGCATTGTTGGAAACTGAAATTGACTGGGCCGCGCTATGAATTCTGGGATATGGTGGTCCACAAAGGACACACCCGACCCATCCTTCAAATTTGGGGAAATGAAGGACGCATTTGTCGGCCGCATTTGAAGGAGTCGACGAATTGGGACAGCCTTCGTCACCTGGCTGTGACGTAATCGGCCTTCAAATGTGGCCTCCGAAGGATGCAGCCAACATTTTGGGACACAACATATATATATCAGAATCAGAATCAGAATCAGAATACTTTATTGATCCCTGGGGGAAATTATTTTTTGTTACAGTGCTCCATTTTAAACCAACATTAAGACAAGACAGACAATACACTAACTAAGAATAGTACAATATATACATATATATACATACATACATACATAAGTCACTCATAAATAAATAGTTGGAAAAGAAACATGTGTAGTTGTAGCAGCAAACAGTGTGTTAAGTGGATGCGTTGTACAGGGAGATGGCCACAGGCAGGAATGATTTCCTGTGTCGTTCAGTGGTGCTTTTCGGTAATCTCAGTCTCTCACTGAACGTGCTCCTGTGACTGACCAGCATGTCATGGAGTGGGTGGGAGGTGTTATCCAACATTGTCTTTATCTTGGACAGCATCCGCCTCTCCGACACCACCTTGAGGGAGTCCAGCTCCATCCCCACAACATTGCTGGCCTTACGGATTAGTTTATTAAGTCTGTTGGCATCTGCGACCCTCAGCCTGCTCCCCCAGCATGCAACAGCATAGAGGATCGCACTGGCCACAACAGACTCATAGAAAATCCTCAGCATTTTCTGGCAGATGTTGAAGGACCTCAGTCGCCTCAAAAAATAGAGACGACTCTGGCCCTTCCTGTAAAGTGCTGTGGTGTTTTTAGCCCAGTCCAGTTTATTGTTAATGTGTACTCCAAGGTATTTATAGTCCTCCACAATGTCAACACTGACCCCCTGAATTGAAACAGGGGTCAAGTGTTTCCTGGTCTTCCTGAAGTCCACGATCAGTTCCTTGGTCTTTGCCACGTTGAGCTGCAGATGATTCTGCTCACACCACGTGACAAAGGAGTCGACCACAGCCCGGTACTCTGTCTCATCATCCCTGCTGATGCATCCAACCACCGCAGAGTCATCAGAAAACTTCTGAAGATGGCATGTCTCTGTGCAGTGGCTGAAGTCTGTGGTGTAGAGGGTGAAGAGGAAGGGGGAGAGGACAGTCCCCTGTGGTGCCCCTGTGTTGCTGATCACCTTGTCAGACACACACTGTGGGAGACGTACATATTGTGGTCTTCCTGTCACGTAATCAACAATCCAGGACACCAGAGAAGCATCCACCTGCATCGCTGCTAACTTATCACCCAGGAGGGTCGGCCTGATATATATATACACACACACAGTGTTGGGGAGTAACGGAATACATGTACCGCCGTTACGTATTTAAAATACAAAATATGAGTAACTGTATTCCATTTAAAAAAGTGGTATTTAGAATACAGTTACTTTGTTGAAATAAAGGGATTACACGGCAGTATTTTCCTGTTTCATATTGTCACGGGTCAGGACTGTTTGGGTTTTGTTTGACAGCTATGTTCTGTTGTTCCAGGCGACAGCGTTACGGTAGCCATGGTTACAGGGTGATGTGCGTTCTCTCTGCGACTGTGTGTTTCCTCGGTGAGAGAGCGCCTTTTTGATCTTGTTGTTGTGCTAAGCTAATAGGCAGAATGCTACAAGCATAGCCCTAAAGAATGTAGAATCATGGGCAGTGTAGTCCGTGCCGCAGGGAGAACGGACCCGTTCTGTGTCTGTGAGCGCGAGGAGGGAGAAAAAGGAGAGTGGAAAAGTATGAGTTGCCATTGAGCAGAAACGGGAGCTGGAAGCATGTAAATATAATAATAACCACTGCAGCCAAGAAGAGTGCCTGACGAGCCCAGCTGTAAGTACGCTGTTAAGACTCGACTGTACACCGTGTTCATGTTTTCCTCCGAAACAATAAGTTCTGCTGGAGCAGCCTTTCAACGCCTCTCTCTGTTTACTACGGTTCGGAGCCGCGGACCTTCAGTAATAGTAATAAATCGCATTCATGTAGTTTTAAACAGCATGAAAATATATTAAGTAATCCAAAGTGTTCAGAATACGCATGTATTCTGTAATCTGTAGTAGAATACACTTTAAAAGTAACCTTCCCAATACTGCACACACACAAGGTAATCAGGCAATGACACACAGGAGGGAAGCACAGTTTATCCTAATTCACAAGACGACAGGAAAATACAAGCTGAAAACAGTGATAACAGACAAAGACCTTCACAAACACAAACTCAGAAACATGAACAAAGTACCGGGGGGGTGGGGGCAGCACAGGAAATAAACCTTAGAACTGCAAACCCTGTGAATGAAACCTACATATGAATAAAGATAACCATGAAGAAGTTAAACATCAAATCAGATAATGATAACAAACTTAATGCCAAACACAAAATTGACCCAGCACCATGACAGCTACTCTTTTTTTCTAAAAAAAGGTGTATTGATATAGTAAAATATTGACAGCTAAACAAAGATGCTATCCGGTCGTTAAGTGATGACGTGACGAATCCTACTTCCGGGCCTAAAGTAGTCTGCATTTAATATGGCTTTTGTGTTGTTAACATGTTTAATGTTTTGTATTTTCTTCTATTTAATCTCAAAAAGCTCCTAAAACAGTCAGTGATCACTGTTGACCTCCATCGGCTTTTATTACCGCTAATCATTTATTTAAGCTCAGTTTTTAAAACCTTAGGATGTAACTACAGCCCAGCCCATGCAGCAGTATATGAATGACTAACCTCGTATTGTGGATGGATTATCTCAGTTGTTCTCCTGACTGAAGTTTGGTCCTTTTACAGCATCCTGCCATGCAATTACATTTGTTCCTGACCACCAAGAACACACTCACATTAACTTTTATCGAGTGGAAAAAAAGTTAGCTTGTTTATATTATGCTAACATAGCTGTGTCGCTAGCGGTCAGGTAGCACATCATTATATACCAGCTAGCCAAACTTCAGTAACCCTACAAACATCACTGCTGTTTAGTTTTCTGTCTTCATTTATGTTGGAAGTGGTAACAGAGCTGTACGTTTTAATTTTTTTCCAAAACCCCGCAGTCAGGACATGGTATATTGTATTTAGATGGAAGCTAGCGAGCTACCTTCCTGCTAACTTCTAACTCCGTTAAATGTCATAAATTCCGTTTTCATGGATGCCTGGATGTTAAACTCAATTGTTACACCTGCAGAACGCTGATCATTTTAGTAAAGATGAAAAACTTTAGACAGTTTTTCAACTCTCAGTAATGCCATAGTGATCGTTTGATATATGGACCTGCAGCGGAGTTTAGGCCCAGACACGGCTAGTGACGTCAGACTTAACGACCGGATAGAGACATTTTATTTCGTAAAATGGCACAGAAGGAGCTGACAGTGATAGTATTGAAAAGGCAGACAGTAGTAATGGAGAAAAAAATGAATGCTGTTTGTTTGAAAAAGATATTTTTTGTGATAGAAAACACAGAGGAGGGAATGACGACAAAGATAGAGAAACAGAGGAAAACGAGCATGCTGCATGACAGAAACAGAGTAGAGGGGAGAG